>NC_057797.1:406318284-406343517 GCF_018294505.1 Triticum aestivum | reverse complement strand
GTGATGTCGCTCAGACGTCCGACTGTGGCATTTCTTTTAAAGCCCTTTCTGTGATGTCGCTCAGATGTCCGACTGTGGCATTTCTTTTAAAGCCCTTTCTGCGATGTCGCGTAGACGTCCGGCTGTGGCATTTCATTTAAAGCCCTTTATGTGGCGTCGCTCAGACGCCCGACTGTGGTATTTCTTTTAAAGCCCTTTCTGTGGTGTCGCTAAGACGCCCGACTATGGCATCATTTCCTTATTTTTATTTGTTCACCTTTCGAGGCGTCGCTTCAGACACCCGATCGGTCTTCATTTATGTTCTGTGGGATTTCAGGCGGACTACCGCCGTTTCCCTTTTTACTTACCCCGTTATGCCAATTTTATTTATTGTGCATTGATGAATTAATCATGTCGCATCCATGCATGCATTTGTTATATCTTACGTCTGAACTGTCTTGCGAGTACTTTCAAAGTACTCACTGGCTTGTTGATTTGGCCAGATGCTGACGAAGGCGATCTCATGGATGAAGAATTTGATAGTGAGTCCGATGCCTAGAGGAGTGCCAGTCAGTCTCGTGCGACCCTGGATTTGGTCACTATATTATATCTGCTTCCGCTACCAAATAAATTCATCAAGCCTCTTCTCGATGCTCGATGAGATGACAGACGTAGAGTCTTGTATCTCGCTTCCCGCTGTGTTTCTCCACCACCGCCCTATCCTCGAGTCAGTAGTATGCCTCCACACCCCTGTGTCGTGTCCGCCATTATGTATAATTATTGGCGTGCTTGTAATAATTTGGTTGAGCAACCGTAGTTCGACCCTGTAACATATTTTATGCTACTGGCTTATTGTATCAAGAATTTGTCTACCAGCGAGGAGGATTTCTCTCATACTGGACTCAATAGATTGGCTTTTCAATAAATATTTTTATTGGAAAACCGGTCGTGACAAGCTTGGTATCAGAGCCAGGCTGACTGTAAGGAAGCCACTAGGTGCGATCGCTAATTGGTTATTAGCATAATAGAGCCATTTTATTTTTTCTGCAATTGTAGACATTTCTGATAGTCAGCATAAATTTATGATCTGACCATGCAGAATTTTTGCCTACTTTTGTAGATGGCCGACAACAGCTGCGAGTCTCAGACCTTCGCCAACGTGCCCGATGGGTTCGTCAAGCTTCTTTCTTTCATCGTTCAGGTCGTGATGGGGCCATCCGTGCGCCCAGTCTTCACACTCTGCCAGCACCGAGTCAACGACAGTCTGACCATGCACCAGGCCGCGGTGCAGTTCAAGGGAGGGCGTGGAGAGTTACGCTGCTTCCGGTTCGTGGGTAGAGCCATGCCTACGGAGAGGCATGCTATGCAGATGGCAGCCCGCGAGGCGATAGCTCGTCTCAGGGATGTCCTTCCCGTGATGAAGACTCGCCGTTACCGCTATCTTCCATGCCATGTACCTTACACCTGTCACTACGCATTCTCCTGCCCCAGAGGAGAACGAGACGAGGCTTTTGAGATGCTTATTGAGTATCTCCGGGCCCTGGAGGAAGCCTTCGACAACCTGGTGGACGACTTCGTAGCTGCCCGCATGGACTCAGTTCATGGTTGTGCTGCCAATAGGAGGGAGCTCCTACCCATCGCACCGCCACTGACTTTGGTCTCGTCATCAGTATCTTATACGCCTACTCGTCGCCTGCCTTCTACCGAAGAATTCAACCAAGTCATTGCGCCCACTCCAGCGCGCACTACACCAACCTTCGCGCACACTCCTGTAGTGTTGCTCCGCCCCTGGCAACCGCTCCGTCCTCTCTGCGCAACACTAGACATATGGAGCCCATTAGCGAGGAAGAAGTCGAGTCCCCAACCTCGCTACGCCTCGCCCTCGGCAGGGCAAAGGAGGTCGTCAACATTTCCGGTTGAGAACGCTTGCCCGTCATGCGATGTACCGCTTTGTAAGATATGTACATAGGTTGTGAGAAGTAGCCTGTTTGCGCATCATGTAGGATCTGGAGAAGTGCACTAGCCTAAATAACATGTCAGGATTATGTACGCATATCCTGAGTGATGTATTGTATAATTACCGCCTGCGTGTAAGATATGTAATGAGCAGTCCTTCTCCGTGCGCAAGTCGAATTGTTTTTCTTAAGCAAGCTGGGTTATTCAGTTTTAATTGCCCACTTTATGCTTCTTTATGAATTTGTTTTCGCGACTCTTTCCGCTTTTCTTATGGGTCTTGCAAATATATCACCAGAGTGAAAAATGTCTCGTCCTTGGACTCGCTCCATGCCAATTCCATCAGAGGAAAATTATGATACGCAACCCAGCAACGAGTTCACTCAGGGACAGTCGAGCCAACCGGGCAGTGAATCGGCACTTTCACAAATGTGTCGCATTTATGAACAGAGTCAGCAACAACATCGTGAAATAATGAACCAAGTCATCAACATGGGAAATCACCATGGACAGTATCAACAGAATTTCCAAGTTATCTGAGCTACAGAAGACACGTCCTCAAACATTTTCTCATACTGACAAGCCTCTTGAAGCCGAGGACTGGCTTCGAGATATGGAGAGAAAATTAATTATTGCAAAATGTTCAGACCCCGAGAAGGTATTATATGCTCCGCACTATCTCACAGGAGCAGCCGCATCATGGTGGGAGAATTTTCTGCACATGCATCCCAACGAAAATGACATAACCTGGGATGATTTCAAGGAAGGTTTCCGTGGTGCACACATTCCTAAGAGTATTATGAAAATTAAGAAGAGAGAATTCAAAGACCTCAAACAAAGTAACATGACAGTGTCAGATTACAACAGTCAATTTACTCTATTGTCCCGCTACGCCAATGAAGAGCGTATGACTGAAATCAAGAAGATGGAAAAATTCCTTGACGGTCTGGCGCCCGCGCTTAAATGCCAACTGGTAGTGCACACTTTTCCTGATTTTAAAACACTGGTGGACAAAGCCATTACTCTGGAAAATGAGAGACGCAGTCTGGAAGATATCCGCAAGCGAAAAAGGGACCAGACTAATCATGCTCGCAATCACCGAAGCAAGACAGATTTTCAAAAAGGTGGGACACACAAATCCTCATCCAATGTCTCACGCCCAATCAAGAATTTTCATGCAAGAGACAAGGAATTCACCTATCGCCCCGGCGTTACTTGTTACGCTTGTGGAGAAGAAGGGCACTATGCCAAACAGTGCCCCAAGCCAAGGAATTCAACCCCAAAGCCAAACAACGGTGGCAATAATGTAGCGCCCAAGCGCAACAATTTCAACCCCAACAACAACCACAGGAAGGGTCATCTGAACCACGTAACCAAAGAGGAGGCACAAAATGCTCCGGATATCGTACTTGGTACGTTTCCTGTCAACACAATACCTGCAACGGTTTTGTTTGATTCTGGAGCTTCTCACTCATTCATTTCGAAAAGTTTTGCTTTGCAAAATAATTTTTCGATGCTTCCTTTCGAAAAAATACATGATCATCAAGTCCCCTGGGATTCAGCAAGTTACTCAGATTTACTGTCAGAATGTGGTCATTGAGTTCGAAGGATTGGAGTTTTACGCCAATCTTATTGTGTTGGAAAATAAAGGACTGGATGTCATCCTAGGGATGGACTGGTTAACTACCAACAAAGGTTTTAATGACTGTTTCAACCGGACCGTAATTCTCACACACCACCAAGGGAAGACCATAAAAGTATCAGCCAAGGAAAGGAAAATACCCCGGCAGCCGAGATTGAATAAGGTGGATATTTCTGAGTTGAGCAAGGTTCCAGTAGTATGTGAATTTCCAGATGTATTCCCTGAAGAACTACCAGGCATGCCACCAAACCGAGAAATAGAATTCCGCATTGAGCTAGCACCAGGAACCACCCCCATATACAAGAAACCATACAGAATGGCACCATCCGAGTTGATTGAGTTGAAGAAACAAATAAAGGAATTACTGGAAAAAGGATACATTCGAACCAGCTCCTCACCTTGGGGATCACCAATTTTATTTGCCAAAAAGAAGGATGGAACGCTGAGATTGTGTATTGACTATCGAGCGCTTAACATGGTCACAGTCAAAAACAAATACCTGATGCCAAGGATAAATGATTTGTTTGATCAACTCGCTCAGGCCAAGGTATTCTCAAAAATTGACTTAAGGTCAAGATACCATCAATTGAAGGTACGAACAGAAGATATTCGCAAAACAGCCTTCACCTCCAGATATGGACTGTACGAGTTCACAGTGATGCCATTTGGATTAACTAACGCCCCAGCATATTTTGTTCACCTCATGAACAAAGTATTTATGAAGTTTATGGACAAGTTCGTCGTGGTATTCATCGACGATATTCTGGTATACTCCAAGACACCAGAAGAGCACGCAGAACATCTCAGGATTGTGCTAGGAGAGCTAAGAAAACACCAATTGTATGCCAAGTTCAGCAAGTGCGAATTTTGGCTAAGACAAGTAGGCTTTCTAGGCCACGTACTGACCCAAGGCGGTATCGCAGTGGACCCAGAGAAAGTCAAGGCCATACTTGACTGGAAGTCACCAGCCAGCGTAACGGACATATGAAGTTTCTTGGGAATGGCAGGATATTACCGCAGATTCATTGAAGGATTCTCCACCATAGCCAAGCCTATGACACAGTTACTCAAGAAAAATAAGAAGTTTGACTGGACAGAAGCCTGCGAGAAAAGTTTTCAAGAGCTAAAGCAGAAGTTAATGACAACACCAGTATTAATTGTACCCGACATACACAAGAATTTTGAAGTATATTGTGATGCGTCCAGAAAGGGTCTCGGATGCGTGTTGATGCAGGAAGGAAAGGTTGTCGCCTACGCTTCAAGGCAACTTCGCAAGCATGAGGAAAATTATCCCACTCATGACTTAGAAATGGCAGCAGTTATTCATGCACTCAAGGAATGGAGGCATTTCTTACTTGGGAATCGATGTGAAATATATACGGATCACAAAAGCCTCAAATACATTTTTACGCAGCCAGAATTAAATTTACGGCAACGACGCTGGTTAGAATTGGTAAAGGATTATGATGTTGGTATCCATTACCATCCAGGGAAAGCAAATGTAGTGGCCGATGCTCTTAGTCGGAACCCCAGCTCCGACGAAAACAATCTGCACAGCTTGAGGCCCGAATTCCAACAAGAATTTGCCAAGCTCAACTTGATAATGGTAGCAGAAGGCACCATATCAAACTTGGAAATAAAGCTCGACCTTGTGGAAAGAATTAAGGAAGCTCAGCATGGTCACCCCAGCATTGAAGGAATTAAAAGAAAGGTGAGTATGGGCAAAGCCTCGGAATACGTCATAGACAATGAAGGAATATTATGGTACGGAGAAAGGCTCTGCGTGCCAAACATAGAAGACCTTAAGCAGCAAATTTTAGCTGAAGCACACACCACTCCATATTCAATCCACCCTGGAGGAACCAAAATGTATAAGGATATTCAGGAAAGATTTTGGTGGCACGGTATGAAGAGGGACATAGCCACATTCATTGCATGTTGCGACTCATGTCAACACATAAAAGCTGAGCATCAGAGACCAGCCGGACTACTGCAACCTAACAAAATACCTGAGTGGAAATGGGATGAAATAGGGATGGATTTTATTGTCGGACTACCTTGGTCATGACACGGGAATGATGCCATATGGGTCATCACTGATAGATTAACCAAGGTGGCACATTTCATTCCAGTGGAAACAACCTACAACACTCAGAGGCTTGCCAGGATTTATCTTTCCTGCATAGTTTGTCTGCACGGTGTCCCGAAGACTATAATATCCGACAGAGGCACTCAGTTCATCTCATGATTTTGGGAGCATTTACAACAGGCTCTGGGAACCCAACTAGCCTTCAGTACCGCATACCACCCACAGACTGATGGACAAACTGAACGCGTAAAACATATTTTAGAAGACATGCTGAGAGCATGTGTCCTCACCTATGGAACCAGTTGGGAAGACAGCCTGCCATATGCCGAGTTCGCATACAACAACAGTTACCAGGCCAGCCTGCAAATGGCTCCTTTCGAAGCCCTATACGGAAGGAGATGTCGTACCCCGTTAAATTGGTCAGAGACCGGAGACAGCCGCATCTTCAGACCAGATATGCTCAGAGAAGCCGAGGAAAAAGTCAAGCTAATCAGGGACCGACTTAAGACCGCTCAAAGTCGACAAAAAAGTTATTATGATCAGAAACATTGTAGGGTTAGCTTCGAACCCGGTGAGTTCGTATACTTGAGAGTATCCCCTATGAGAGGACTGCAACGGTTTAAGCTTAAGGGAAAGTTAGCACCAAGATTCATTGGACCATTCTGCATAGTGGCACGAAGAGGCCCTGTAGCCTACCAACTAGACTTACCCGAAGACTTGTCCGACATTCACGACGTTTTCCACGTCTCTCAGTTAAGGAAGTGCGTAAGCAACCCAGAGAAACAAGTATCCCATGAAAACATTGATGTGCAGCCAGACCTCACTTATCGGGAATGTCCCGTAAGAATATTAGAGGAGTCTGAAAGGAGGACCCGACAGAAGACCATCAAGTTTTTCAAAGTCCAGTGGAGCAATCACATCGACAGCGAAGCAACTTGGGAAAGAGAGAATTTTCTTCGGACAGAGCATCCACACTTATTTGAGTAACAGTTGAAATCTCGGGGACGAGATTTTTCCTAAGGGGGTAGGTGCTGTGACACTCCAAAAATTTTACTTTGGTTTTCAGCAAAAACTTTGTGGTGTTTGAAAAGAGGCCATTTTTTTTTCTTTTCAAAAAACCTTCCTCTTAAAAAAACTTCCTTTGCTTTGGCAAGGATTTTATTTTTTTTCAAACTTTGGTGTTTGATCTTTTGAAACTTCTTCTTTGTTGGTTCCCTCTCAAATTATTTTGGGAGTTTAATGTTTCTCTTTTAAAAAGAAACTCTATGAAAATTTGGGATTTTCATATCTTTGAAGCCACCCATGGCTTTGTATTTTTGCCCATGTGATAAAACCCCTCCAAAACCTCCCCTCCCCCTTGTGATCAACATAAGTTCTCTGTCCCAACTAATCCAAACTAGTTTTGGATTTTATTCTAATTATTCTTCCTCTCATTTCAATTCTGAAAATTATTTGGAGCCTGAGAGATTTTCAAAGCAAGTACACTTTTTCATTTGAGTTTTGACCTCAAACCAATTCTCCTGGATTGTCCTTTGAACCCACAACCCAGAACCATCTTGATCCACTCCTCCTCTTTTCAAATTTTTCAAAATACAGTCTCTGCAAGTTTGGACCAGATTTGCCAAATTTGGTGAAATTCATATCCACACTCCTCCAAAAATTCTATAAAAATTCAGGCAGCCTATTTGAGCAATGAGAGATCACTCCACCAAAAATCAGCTCATGGAAAAATCCCTACATGCCTGGAGCATTCTTTCGAACACCTGAGCTACACTGTTCCTTTGCAAATTCAGTAAGTTCAGTCTTCAGTGTCGTCTTCGTCCGTCAGTTTCAGTCACACGGCCACAGTGCCCTTGGCACGTTCCTTGCCGCCTCTTCCTCTTGTCCGAAGCTTCACACGCGTGCGTGGAGCCTTCCTGGCGTCGGTAGCGCGCTGGCCCGCCCTCGCCGGCGTCTTCTGCGGCGTCGGGACCTCCCGTGGCGGCCGACAGGAGGCACACCACAGCAGAACGTCGTTCAGCGCCGCCCAAAGCCCCCTGGCTCTCCGCGTGGCCTCATGCACGCCAGCACACGCCCGTGGCACAGCCACCGTGGCCGGCAAGCAGGGGACGCGCTCTCCGCCGCCGACGGGCCCGCGCCATCCCCGTTCCATCGAGCTCGCCCTTAACACCCAAACCCCGGCCAGTTTAGCACCAAAACGGACCCATTGAACCTCCGTGATGACGCTCGACCCCCTAACCACCCCGACCGAGCACTGCGCCACCGAAATCACTCGCCGGTGATCCCCGTTCACGGCAACCGCCTCGGACCGCCTATATAAAGGGGCCCCGAGCTCACTCTCATGCATGCAGCATCACCACTCCTCACCAACACCCCGCCAGGCCACTAGGGGGACCTCGAGGAGGTCTCCTCCCCCAGCTCCGTCCGCCTCGCCCCGCCTCGGCCTCCAGCTCGATTCACTCTGGTGAGGCCATCTCCGGCGCCCAAACCTCGTCCGTAGCCCTCTTCCACACCTAGCACCCTAACCCCCTCGTCAATTTGAACCTTGCAGCCCTCTCCGGCGAGCTCCATCCTCGTCCGAACCACCGTCCGCCGGAGCAGGGGCCGCCGTCGACACAGTGCTCGCCGGCGACCACCACCACCACCAACCGACGCGGAATGGCGCCCTGAGCACGGAGGTACTCCCCGATCTCCCTGCCTCACCGTGGATCGCCGCCGGCGACCACCGCGGCTCTCGGGCACCGACGAGCTTCGTTCGCCCCGTTTGAATGTTTAAACCTGACAAGTGGGACCCCACCGTCAGCCTCTCTGCTCTCTCTTTTGAATCGTTTTCTGGAAGCGCCTTCGGGCAGAATGCGTTTTCTCTTTGGGCTAGCATAGTTTCTGCCGAAGCGTTTTCTGTTTTTATAAACTAACCCCTGGAAATCTTCTGTTTCATTACAGATGAGTCCCTGGACAAAAACCCTTATAACTTTTAAACAGAAAAGTATTTTTGATTGATTCTTTTTATGTTCTCTTTAAAATTTTGTCTAGTTTTTTATCAGATTTATTTTAAAAATATTTGGTATACTTTCTGTGCACTCCTTGGTATTTACGATAGCGCATATATTCTCTTTATACCGTAGATACCGAAGGAGGTGACGGAGCCGCGAACTTCACCGAGCTAGGCTCCGACTACTCTGAACCAGGCAAGCATGTTTGGACTTTTGATATGATGAGTGTCTAGGCATGTTTTGCATTTAGTTAGTTTCATGGCATGTTGAGAAGCATATCGATGAACGTTATTTTATGTGACAATGAGGTAAGTGAGTTCGATGATCCATACGTGGATGAATGTGAATATGAATGGCCATGTGTTGGCATGAGGATGGGTAAGATGGCAGTGTTGTAGCATGCCAGTCTTACGCCAGACTATGTGACTTCAGTGTCAAACCGTATCGGTCCAGTACCTCTCATTTCGTTCCATGTACTACCACATGTTTTCCGCAAGGAATATGGTTTAGTAAGTTGCAAACCGCTTTCATGGTACACACCAAAGAGGAGAGGCCGTGATGATGGTTCCATGGCCCTGGATTAAAGCCAGTCATCCGGTCAGGGGGCATGGGTGTTTCCGGTTGGGACCGAGAGGGGGGCACCTCTTAGAGCGCGCGTATATAAATTTGATCCCATGCTATTCGAGATTGTGATCTCCCCGTCTCAAAAGTTTTTCTTGGACGATGTCTAGGGTGATTCCTAGCATCAAGAGGTAGGATGGGTGTGTACTGGTTAGCTGTGTTTTCTTCCGAAGTACCGTAAACGGAACTAGTCCTTCGTGACTACGGAAATCCGTTGGCTGTGTGAAAAATTTTGTACAAACTCTGCAGAGTCATATATTCCTCCAAATCATCTATTCCATATCCAAATTCGTTTCATCTTATCCTAATCAATTGTCAGTTTTGATGACAGAGACTCCGGTGAATCGCATGAGTGCTAAGTCCGGTTAAATGATTATTCCTGTGGATGGACTAACCCATTTATTCTCATGGATTAAATGTTTATTATGAGTATTATTTACTTGTGAATAAAAGCCCTTGCTGTGATGTCGCTTAGACGTCCGACTGTGGCATTTCTTTTAAAGCCCTTTCTGCGATGTCGCTGAGATGTCCGACTGTGGCATTTCTTTTAAAGCCCTTTCTGTGATATCGCTCAGACGTCCGACTGTGGCATTTCTTTTAAAGCCCTTTCTGGGATGTCGCTCAGACGTCCGACTGTGGCATTTCTTTTAAAGCCCTTTCTGCGATGTCGCTCAGACGTCCGACTGTGGCATTTCTTTTAAAGCCCTTTCTGTGATGTCGCTCAGACGTCCGACTGTGGCATTTCTTTTAAAGCCCTTTATGTGGCGTCGCTCAGACGCCCGACTGTGGTATTTCTTTTAAAGCCCTTTATGTGGTGTCGCTAAGACGCCCGACTGTGGCATCATTTCCTTATTTTTATTTGTTCACCTTTCGAGGCGTCGCTTCAGACACCCGATCGGTCTTCATTTATGTTCTGTGGGATTTCAGGCGGACTACCGCCGTTTCCCTTTTTACTTACCCCGTTATGCCAATTTTATTTATTGTGCATTGATGAATTAATCATGTCGCATCCATGCATGCATTTGTTATATCTTACGTCCGAACTGTCTTGCGAGTACTTTCAAAGTACTCACTGGCTTGTTGATTTGGCCAGATGCTGACGAAGGCGATCTCATGGATGAAGAATTTGATAGCGAGTCCGACGCCTAGAGGAGTCCCAGTCAGTCTCGTGCGACCCTGGATTTGGTCACTGTATTATATCCGCTTCTGCTACCAAATAAATTCATCGAGCCTCTTCTCGATGCTCGATGAGATGACAGACGTAGAGTCTTGTATCTCGCTTCCCGCTGTGTTTCTCCACCATCGCCCTATCCTCGAGTCAGTAGTATGCCTCCACACCCCTGTGTCGTGTCCGCCATTATGTATAATTATTGGCGTGCTTGTAATAATTTGGTTGAGCAACCGTAGTTCGACCCTGTAACATATTTTATGCTACTGGCTTATTGTATCAAGAATTTGTCTACCAGTGAGGAGGATTTCTCTCATACTGGACTCAATAGATTGTCTTTTCAATAAATATTTTTATTGGAAAACCGGTCGTGACAAGAGCATACAAATCAAAGCACATGCGGAAGCTTAACATGTCTGAGTATAGACATCTACAAATGAAAAGGCTTAGAAGCCTGACTATCTACCAGATCCTGCCGAGGGCACAAGATCGTAGCTGAGGTAACAAGCTAAACGTCGAAGTCCACGCGGAACTACTAACAAGACCGAAGTCTCTCTGCAAAAACATAAAATAGGCAAATGTGAGTACAAATGTACCCAGCAAGACTTACATCAGAACTAACTACATATGCATCATTATCAACAAAGGGGATGGTGGGGTTTAACTGCAGCAAGCCAGCTTTGACTCGGTGGCTATCCTGAACTACTACTGCAAGTAACTCTTTTGAGGTGGCGCACACGAGTCCACATATTCACCAACCAATACACCACTATGGATCCGCTCCCGTCTCCCTACAAGAACGCCATCCATAGCACTCACGCTTATCTTGCGTATTTTAGAGTATCCACTTTCACTTGTCTATGAACTGTTATAGGCAACCCAGAAGTCCTTTACCGCGGACACGGCTATTCGAATAGATGATGTTAACCCTGCAGGGGTGTACTTCTTCATACATGTTTCCACCACTTAGCGTCTGCACACGACATGTGCTCGGCAGACTTCAAGCGAAAGCCGATGTGGGTGTAGACCACGACCTACCTAAACACTCAAGTCTCTAGTCCAGGTTTATCGCCTATTCGGGTTCCATCCGCGAGGAGATCCGGCCGGTGTTTCGCTCACAGCCCCAAACGATGTGTGCAGGGTTCCCGAGACACCAAACAGGCGCCCGGTACACCGTGCCACGTGCCTACCGCATCATAGCCCACCCCTTCGGCCAGCGCTGCGCACGGCCTCCAGCATACTACAAACACCAGAAACTACTTGCAACTCCTGGACAGAGGACAAGGGTGATTAAGAAGTCGAGCGGGGTCATATTTCAGGGCCCAATGCATGGTAGTAGCTGAATCATGGATCACAAACACAGAACTCAGTTCCTGAGGACGGCTTCAATGAGACAACCCACCATGTACTCCTACATGGCCTCTCACCGATACCTTTACCAAATCATGTTCACACACTTAGCTCACACATAGTAGGACATGTTCACACACCTCTGATTCATCCCGGATGAACCAGACCTGACACAACTCTAAGCAATAGCAGGCATGACAATCAAGCATGAATGAGTAGGCACATCAGGGCTCAAACAACTCCTACTCATGCTAGTGGGTTTCATGTATTTACTGTGGCAATGACAGGTCATGCAGAGGATAAAGGGGTTCAGCTACCGCAGCAAGTAATAGATGAATCGTTGTTGTCCTAATACAGTAAAAGGGAGCAGGGCGAGAGAGTGGGATTGTATCAGAATGAACAAGGGGGTTTTGCTTGCCTGGCACTTCTGAAGATAGTATATTTCTTCATTGGTGTCATCGATCTCATCGTCGAAACCACGTCTATCGAGAGGGGACAGTTACCGGCAAACAAAGAGGGACACAATCAATGCAATGCAACAAATATGATGCATGATAATGTCATGGCAATATGCTGTTGATTGAGCTAATGCAACTAGCAACCATATTGAATGAAGTTGGTTTGAACCAAGGGTTCAAATTCAACTCCATATGTGAAATTCAAATGCCACTTATATGACTTGTGCTAAACAGCAGCTATAAGTTGTTCTAACATGCATGAAAATGGTATAGATAGATAGATTGGATTTTTCTGATCATTTTTCATATATAATTTGTTTATTTGGAGCTACGGTTGATTTTCTATGATTTTTAGAAGTTTTGGTTATTTTCTGGAATTTCCTATATAAGAATAAATCCAGAAAAGGATTTACTGCATCAGCACTGCGTCACTGTGACATCAGCAGTCAACGGGCGCGGTCCAGGTCAACCCTGACCAGTGGGACCCACGTGTCAGTAGTTAGTTAACTAACTAAATTTAGTTAGCGTTAAACTATTGCTAATCCTGGTTTAGTTAGTGGCATGGGGCCCACACGTCAGTGACCCAGGGGGTTCAACCTGGGCCCACCGAGTCAACGGTCAGTGGTCAAACTTGCCGGCGTCTAGCCGCCGGCGAGTCCAGACGCAGAAGAGCTACGGGA
The DNA here is from genome assembly GCF_018294505.1 of Triticum aestivum. Lineage (NCBI taxonomy): Eukaryota > Viridiplantae > Streptophyta > Magnoliopsida > Poales > Poaceae > Triticum > Triticum aestivum. Next base: position 406,330,584 of record NC_057797.1, on the reverse strand, counting down.
TGCGGACGCTCGTCCGCATCCAACCAAGGTGGTGGCGCGGCCGGGGAGTGGCCGGAGAAGCGCCGGCGATGAGCTCGGCGGCGGCCGAAGCTCGGTCGAGCTCGGGTTCATTGCTGCAGTGGCCTAGGTGGGGCGGCGCTAGCACCTACGGCTCCTACGCGATGCGGGGAGTGCAATGGGCTCAAGCCCAGGACCATATGGTCACCGGAGCACCACCGGCGACGAGCGCGGGCGGCGGCGTGTGCGGGTGAACGCGGTGCAGTCGCTATGATGCATGGGGAAAGAAAAGAAGAGGATGGGGGAGGTCAGTGGCTCATAGCGGTCACGTAGAGACGCTCGGTGGGCTCGGGGAAGGGTTGGTGACGGCGTGCGGTCACCGGCGATCTCGGCGGACCGAGGTTGAAGAAGACGGCGTTGGCAGCGTTCTAGGGCTTCCGGCGTCGCACGGCTCGGTGAGGAGGAACAGGAGGTCTGGGCGAAGCACGGGAACACGTCGGAGAGGCGTGGGGAAGGCGGTGGCCACGACTGCAGCGGTCGGGGGCGGCGAGCGCGCTTGGCTGTGGTGGGGAACGGCGAGAGAGGAACGAAGAGGGGAAAGTGCGGTGTCCAGGGATCGAGGGGAGGCCGGGGAGGCGGTTCAGGCGCCGCGGTGGCGTGGGATGCAGGCAGGCAGGGAGGGGGCGTGTCGCCACGGCGCGCGCGTGCGCTGTCTCCCTCCTCTGCCTACTGGCAGAGGTAGAGGATGACTGGCATGGGCCTTCCTGGGCTAGGCCACCAGCTGGGCCAGCTAGGTGGGCTGCCAGGTAGGTCCAGGTGAGTTCTCTCTCTCTCCTCTATTTTCTGTTTTCTATTATTTCTGTAACTTCAGGTCTTTATTAAAAATAATTCAACAGATCCAGAAATCATGAAACTGCTCAATGCCACTGTTTGGAATATAACCAACAGCAAACATTTTAGTTTATGATTATTTGAGCATTTAAAATATTGTATAGCATTTAAATGCCCAAATGCAAATAGAGTATGATTTAATTCAGAGCCCAAATATGTCATGGAATAATGTGCAACACCCCTGGTTATGCTTCTAGCATTTTCCAGAAATGATGAACATTTTTGAAAGCCATTTGGATTCACTGAAAATATTTTAGTTGAACCTAGTGAATTCCTTTGATGCTAGGGTTTAGGCAATCCCTATTTCAAGTTTCAAAAGAATTTAAACATGATGCATGGAAGCTAAAGCAAAGACAAGCAAGGCATGAACTGGGGATGTGACAACTCACCCCCACTAAACAAGAATCTCGTCCCGAGATTCAAGCGTAGGGTAAGAAGACACAGGGGACACTAAGTATCACAAACTTCATGATCCAACTGTCTTCTCGAGGGTGTTGATCTGTTGACTCAATCGATCTTGATGTCTTCGCTTGCGAGGTCTTCATCCAACACGATAACGACAGAAGGAGACTCTCCAGAAAACGATCTCCTTGAAGATCGAGTATTCAAGATCAACTCATGGAGTGAGAGGTAAGATCATCTCTTGAGCTGAGATACGAAGCATTCATCCAAAGGGATGGAGTGGAACAGATGTCGAAGGTTCACTAGGTAGGCAACAATTCCGCACTTAAGAAGCTGGTAATCGGTTGTCAACGCAGCGAGGAGTCGAGTTTCCATGATACCACAACAAGACACCTTAGGGATGGTGACTCGTAGATATATCCCCTTAATTGGCAAAAAGAATTACCTTTGATTCAGAGATCATTGAAACTCTTTATACCAGCCTAAGGCAATTCTTGAGCAATTGTTTAGAGGGGTTCGGTAGAATGGCATAACCGGATTAGAATGGATGATGTGGATTACCTTGTTGAAAACAACACAAGGGATGATTTTAGTAACTGGGGAGAAGCTCAACAGTAGAGGGTGAGTCCACTGTTGAAAAGTTATAGCATAACCGGGGAAGCGGGGAGCAATCCCAGTTAGTAACTATGATAGCACCTAGTGCTTGCGCGTGCTCTCAAGAACTTGAGCATTTCCATATTCATCAAGGTTTTACCAATATCCGTGTCCAGGATCCTGGCAACACAACATACTACCATGATGAAAAATGGTTGAGGATGCAGATGCAAAGGAAGATAACACTTTCTCAGATTTCACCTTAGCGAGAACAAGGGGACAAAATCTGGATGATCGACCGAGAGACATTTAGCACTCCGCTTCTAATGTTCTCCTTGACGTCCTAGTGCAACCCATTAATTAAAATGGTTTGGTACCCAGAACATCAGGTAAAAGTTTGGACTTCGAGAGCACAAGAATCCATAAGGAATAACTATGGAGTAAATCCTACGAAATCCTCATGGGGAGGTGGCCAACTTCCTCAATCAAGATACTACAATAATAGGTCTTCCGGCTGGGTGTGTTGGCCACGACATCCACTTTACCGGTTATCAAGAGACCAATATTATAGTTCTTGGGAAATGTTCCAACCATCACATCTGCCTGAGATTCAGATCTGGTTGGTGTCAGAACATTCCAGACTCATCAGGTCTAGAAAGAGAAATGAAAGTTTGCAACACAAATCGACGAGATGACGTCGCGAGATTCTCGGGAAATGAACTACGATAGCAAGCTCCAAAACATGAGTTGGTTCTGCTACAACATGTGAACACGTTGTCCCAGACAAACATGATCCCATGGTAGTCTTACAATAAAACACTACCGAGTTCCGGTGGGGAACCATCATCGAGGATATCGAAGTCCTTGCATAAGTCCCGAGCCTAAGAAGGAACTTCTTCTCCTTGAACAAATCAATCAGTGGCTTGGTGTGCTAGGAACACATATGGAGTGGAGGTAATTAATCTACCAAACCATAGAATACTTCGTACGTATGCATGACTGACTTGGGATGATTCCAAGGGAAACAAAACAAACCTTTCTCAAATTCATGGCGGAAACTTACACCTAATGCACGTGAATATGAGGAAGTCACTACTTACATTCGAACATATGCTTCATGAACGGGACATGAAGATAATGCTTATAGAAGTTTCCAACACTAGCTTAAGGTTCAACAAAATCATGGAGGAGATAAGGGTGTTGTCGATGGGCTCAACAACAATTCATCCAGATTCCCATGGAAATGGAATTCCATAACTATGTGAACAAGGTGATAGTATTGGTCAGACCCAAAAGACATAATGGTGTATGCTCGAGGAAAATCCACGAGTAAGACAACATTACGAACATCGTTGGTTCTGATTTGATTTGAGAATAGCCCACACTCAAATCAATGTTTTGGCAAGACAATAGCTCTAACAACTGGCCTCGAGGATCAGTTGATGAAGATATCATCTTTCTTCAACACACACACAAGAAGATATCCCTTAACACGAACTAAGTCGGACAAGCTTTTATCTTCCAACTCTCCAAGTTGTTGTTTAGCTCAACCAACTAGCCCAGGGGTATCCAACACGGATTCTTGGAGAAAGGGTGGTTTACAGGAATAAACCAACTTGATCACGAACTCAACATAGCGGCCAGGTCACAACCTGGTGATACTTCCGAGAAGAAATTCGGAAAGTCACGAACCACCGATATGTTACTAAGCTCGAGAACCATCTCGCTTTTGAGGGCAAGATGGTATGATCAAATGAGCGAGGGATTGGCAAAATCCAAACTCAACGACCAAAGAGTGCACCGGAAATAGGGACTAGGTAGCACAATCAACCTTAGGGTGACAATTCAATAATCAACACGCTAAGAATGAGGTTATCGTCCATTTAACTACCAAGCAATGGAGTTGCTAGCAGTATTGATTTCACACACCACGATTCACTTGTCGGCATTCCGGTTACAATAACACGGAAACCGAGGAATGAACAATGATGGCAAGAAGTGTTATTGCATCAAGAATTCATAAGAGCTAGCGCAATTCTCGTGACAGTCTTAATATAAAGATGGTAATACTCCAAGGTAGAACAGAGCAAAAGCTAGATTAGCAATTTGATCTGCGGAGTACAACTGCTTTGACCCAATCCTAGAAATGGACAAGGTACTGGAGTTTGTTTCTCCTAGTCATTCTGAAATGGAATGGCTTGACAGACCACTAGAGTAATAGGCATCGACAACACGATTGCCAACTAGTCCTTACTATCAACTGATAGACGATGGTCGGAATACAAATGAAGAGGGACAACTCAAGGAACATATAACTTTCTGAGTTGTGGATGCATAGATTAGTATGTCGAGCAAGCTCAACATTTCTTCCGGATAACCCATGCAGAAAGGTAGAACTGGTAGAGTCACAAATTTGAATGGAGTACTCCTCAAGAGCACCCTAGTTGTGATCTTTTGGTTCAACGAACTTCTACCATAATGGTTCATGGTATTTGGAAGAAGGAAATACCACGGACCTCGAGGACTAATGCAAAGGTTACTAATAACCTAAAGGAACGAGCAAAGACTATCAACATGAGGTAAGTAGGGTGAATATCGGGTTCAAAACCCAGGAGTAGAATACCTACTAACTAAATTGCATCACAGGACGCTTTCGAGAATGAAGGCCAGAGTCATCACAATAGGACACAAAACGTGGCTAGATTACTAGGTGATACTCTAGACACCTGGGGTCATAATAATAGTTCCAACATATATGTCGAGGCAATAGAATACCTCAACTCAGCAATTAGTGTGATTAACCTAGCCCAAAGGAACATCAAAACCAGAGGGAAAGGATTTGCAATTGCATCAGATTGTTTAGAAACCTGGGATGACTCGGACAGCATAACGGCTGTAAATGCTCAAAATGTTTTGAGACATCCTGCAAATGGTGGCATGACCACTCAACATCACAATAACAAGGTTCTGAGATCAACTAACAACACACAGAAGTAGTAGGAACTGAACTGGGATTTGAAACTAACAATTCTATAAGTCTATGGATTAGTAACACGTCATCCTGATAGATAGATGAGAAGGCCTAGTACTTAATCCCCGTAGAAGAGAAGAGGATGACTCAGGTCAGAAGGCCATGAGGTATAAGGAGTAAAAAGAGCCTTACGTTCCCTTCACACAATCAATTCCCCTACATATAACTAAAGCATTTCTAAACTCAACTTCGACCAGTTTGGCTTGGTAATCCAACAGGCAGTCAGGCTCTGATACCAAAGCTGTCAGGACCCCGACTCAATGCCACATCGATCTAGCATGTAACACCTCATATCACTTTGCGGCCTCACGCACGGTATTCCCAAAGGTGTCGCCTTACCTTTGCCCGGGACCGTTTGCTCCTTTTGGCACACGTATATGATAGTGTCGCTAGCATCCATATGATAAGGAGCCCGGGCTGACATGGCTAGTCGTAAACCCAAAGTGGCACAAACTTACAGGGACAGGCATCCATGACCCAACATCGAACGTGTCGGTCATCAGTGAGTGAATCCAGGCTGTAGCACTGGGCTAGCAGGACTCCGGTGAACCGGGCTGTAGCGGGCTAACAGGACTCCGGTATTCATCGCGTGACATTTCCCCAAAGGGACAGACATAGGAACGAAGAAGGACACATGCCGGCCAGCCTAGGTGTTCCGGAGCAGTAGCAAGCTACCATGGCTCGGTGGAAACACTAGGAGACATTTCCCGGTAAGAGAGGCTACTAAGGAAAAACAACTAGATAGTCAGATCCCACACGTACCAAGCATTTCAATAACATACACACAATATGCTCGATATGTGCAAACACAACATGACATCACAACATGACTCTACGACTCAAGTATTTACTCATTAGGCTCCGAGGAGCGAGATATTAAAAACATAGGTCTCATGACCCAACATTCAGAGCATACAAATCAAAGCACATGCGGAAGCTTAACATGTCTGAGTACAGACATCTACAAATGAAAAGGCTTAGAAGCCTGACTATCTACCAGATCCTGCCGAGGGCAAAAGATCGTAGCTGAGGTAACAAGCTAAACGTCGAAGTCCACGCGGAACTACTAACGAGACCGAAGTCTCTCTGCAAAAACATAAAATAGGCAAACATGAGTACAAATGTACCCAGCAAGACTTACATCAGAACTAACTACATATGCATCATTATCAACAAAGGGGATGGTGGGGTTTAACTGCAGCAAGCCAGCTTTGACTCGGTGGCTATCCTGAACTACTACTGCAAGTAACTCTTTTGAGGCGGCGCACACGAGTCCACATATTCACCAACCAATACACCAATATGGATCCGCTCCCGTCTCCCTACGAGAACGCCATCCATAGCACTCACGCTTATCTTGCGTATTTTAGAGTATCCACTTTCACTTGTCTATGAACTGTTATAGGCAACCCAGAAGTCCTTTACCGCGGACACGGCTATTCGAATAGATGATGTTAACCCTGCAGGGGTGTACTTCTTCATACATGTTTCCACCACTTAGCGTCTGCACACGACATGTGCTCGGCAGACTTCAAGCGAAAGCCGACGTGGGTGTAGACCACGACCTACCTAAACACTCAAGTCTCTAGTCCAGGTTTATCGCCTATTCGGGTTCCATCCGCGAGGAGATCCGGCCGGAGTTTCGCTTACAGCCCCAAACGATGTGTGCAGGGTTCCCGAGACACCAAACAGGCGCCCGGTACACTGTGCCACGTGCCTACCGCATCACAGCCCACCCCTTCGGTCAGCGCTGCGCACGGCCTCCAGCATACTACAAACACCAGAAACTACTTGCAACTCCTGGACAGAGGACAAGGGTGATTAAGAAGTCGAGCGGGGTCATATTTCAGGGCCCAATGCATGGTAGTAGCTGAATCATGGATCACAAACATAGAACTCAGTTCCTGAGGACGGCTTCAATGAGACAACCCACCATGTACTCCTACATGGCCTCTCACCGATACCTTTACCAAATCGTGTTCACACACTTAGCTCACACATAGTAGGACATGTTCACACACCTCTGATTCATCCCGGATGAACCAGACCTGACACAACTCTAAGCAATAGCAGGCATGACAATCAAGCATGAATGAGTAGGCACATCAGGGCTCAAACAACTCCTACTCAAGCTAGTGGGTTTCATCTATTTACTGTGGCAATGACAGGTCATGCAGAGGATAAAGGGGTTCAGCTACCGCAGCAAGTAACAGATGAATCGTTGTTGTCCTAATACAGTAAAAGGGAGCAGTGCGAGAGAGTGGGACTGTATCGGAATGAACAAGGGGGTTTTCCTTGCCTGGCACTTCTGAAGATAGTATATTTCTTCATTGGTGTCATCGATCTCATCGTCGAAACCACGTCTATCGTGAGGGGACAGTTACCGTCAAACAAAGAGGGACACAATCAATGCAATGCAACAAATATGATGCATGATAATGTCATGGCAATATGTTGTTGATTCAGCTAATGCAACTAGCAACCATATTAAATGAAGTTGGTTTGAACCAAGGGTTCAAATTCAACTCCATATGTGAAATTCAAATGCCACTTATATGACTTGTGCTAAATAGCAGCTATAAGTTGTTCTAACGTGCATGAAAATGGTACAGATGGATAGATTGTATTTTTGCTTATCATTTTTCATATATAATTTGTTTAATTTGGAGCTAGGGTTGATTTTCTATGATTTTTAGAAGTTTTGGTTATTTTCTGGAATTTCCTATATAAGAATAAATCCAGAAAAGGATTTACTGCGTCAGCACTGCGTCACTGTGACGTCAGCAGTCAACGGGCGCGGTCCAGGTCAACCCTGACCAGTGGGACCCGCGTGTCAGTAGTTAGTTAACTAACTAAATTTAGTTAGCGTTAAACTATTGCTAATCCTGGTTTAGTTAGTGGCCTGGGGCCCACACGTCAGTGACCCAGGGGGTCAACCTGGGCCCACCGAGTCAACGGTCAGTAGTCAAACTTGCCGGTGTCTAGCCGGCGGCGAGTCCAGACGCGGCGGAGCGACGCGGGATTTGCCTACAGGGCACCGTTTGGCGCGCGGAGCACAGCTACGGGATGCGGACGCTCGTCCACATCCAACCATGGTGGTGGCGCGGCCGGGGAGTGGCCGGAGAAGCGCCGGCGATGAGCTCGGCGGCGGCCGAAGCTCGGTCGAGCTCGGGCTCGTTGCTGCAGTGGCCTAGGTGGGGCGGCGCTAGCACCTACGGCTCCTACGCCATGCGGGGAGTGCAATGGGCTGAAGCCCGGGACCATATGGTCACCGGAGCACCACGGGCGACGAGCGCGGGCGGCGGCGTGTGCGGGTGAACGCGGTGCAGTCGCTATGATGCACGGGGAAAGAAAAGAAGAGGATGGGGGAGGTCAGTGGCTCACAGCGGTCACGTAGAGACGCTCGGTGGGCTCGGGGAAGGGTTGGTGATGGCGTGCGGTCACCGGCGATCTCGGCGGACCAAGGTTGAAGAAGACGGCGTTGGCAGCGTTCTAGGGCTTCCGGCGTCGCACGGCTCGGTGAGGAGGAACAGGAGGTCAGTGCGGAGCACGGGAACACGTCGGAGAGGCATGGGGAAGGCGGTGGCCACGGCTGCGGCGGTCGGCGGCGGCGAGCGCGCTTGGCTGTGGTGGGGAATGGCGAGAGAGGAGCGAAGAGGGGAAAGTGCGGAGTCTAGGGGTCGAGGGGAGGCCGGGGAGGCGGTTCAGGCGCCGCGGTGGCGTGGGATGCAGGCAGGCAGGGAGGTGGCATGTCGCCATGGAGCGCGCGTGCGCTGTCTCCCTCCTCTGCCTACTGGCAGAGGTAGAGGATGACTGGCATGGGCCTTGGTGGTCTAGGCCACCAGCTGGGCCAGCTAGGTGGGCTGCCAGGTAGGTCCAGGTGAGTTCTCTCTCTCTTTCCTCTATTTTCTGTTTTCTTTTATTTCTGTAACTTCAGGGCTTTATTAAAAATAATTCAACAGATCCAGAAATCATGAAACTGCTCAATGCCACTGTTTGGAATATAACCAACAGCAAACATTTTAGTTTATGATTATTTGAGCATTTAAAATATTGTATAGCATTTAAATGCCCAAATCCAAATAGAGTATGATTTAATTCAGAGCCCAAATATGTCATGGAAAAATGTGCAACACCCCTGGTTATGCCTCTAGCATTTTCCAGAAATGATGAACATTTTTGAAAGCCATTTGGATTCACTGAAAATATTTTAGTTGAACCTAGTGAATACCTTTGATGTGTCAGGACCCCGACTCGATGCCACATAGGTCTAGCATGTAACACCTCATATCACTTTGCGGCCTCACGCACGGTATTCCCACGGGTGTCGCCTTACCTTTGCCCGGGACCGTTTGCGCCTCTTGGCACACGTATATGATAGTGTCTCTAGTACCCATATGATAAGGAGCCCGGGCTGACATGGCTAGTCGTAAACCCAAAGTGGCACAGACTTACAGGGACAGGCATCCATGACCCAGCAACGAACGTGTCGGTCATCAACAAGTGGGTCCGGGCTGTAGCACTGGGCTAGCAGGACTCCGGTAAACCGGGCTGTAGCGGGCTAACAGGACTCCGGTACTCAATGCGTGACATTTCCCCGAAGGGACAGACACATGAACGAAGAAGGACACATGCCGGCCAGCCTAAGTGTTCCAGAGCAGTAGCAAGCTACCATGGCTCAGTGGTAACACTAGGAGACATTTCCCGGTAAGAGAGGCTACTAAGGATAAACAACTAGATAGTCAGATCCCACACATACCAAGCATTTCAATCATACACACAATATGCTCGATATGTGCAAATACAACAAGGCATCACAACATGACTCTATGACACAAGTACTTTATTTAAGGCTCGGAGAGCCATACATAACATACACAAAGGTACGGGTCACACGACCCAGCATTCAAGTCATACAGTCATACAAACCAGCAGCGGAAGTAACTTGTCTGAGTACAGACAACTAGTAAAATAAAAGAGGTTTGGAAAGCCTAGCTATACTACGTGGTCCTTCACAAGCTCAGGATCACCACCTGGGCCTTAGCCTACTCATTGATGTCAACGTCTACGAAGAACCCATCAGAAGGGGTTGCAGCGTCTTCTGTAAAATGTAAATTATAGCAACATGAGTACAAAGGTACTCAGCAAGACTTACATCAGATCCTACATACATGCACATTATCAAGAAGGGTTGGTGGAGTTATTGCAGCAAGCCAGCTTTGACTCTTGGCTAGACTATCCTACGAGACTCCAATTTGAAATGGTTTTGCGTACACGAGTCCACTACTCACCACTTCAATACACTACCGAGGATCCACCTCCGTCTTCCTACGGAAGATCCATCCTCGGCACTCACACTTATCTTGAGGCTTTTAGTAGTTTCCATTTACTTGTCTATGAACTGTATAGGCAACCAAGTAGTCCTTTACCCCGGACGCGGCTATTCGAATAGATCATGATAACCCTGCAGGGGTGTACTTCTTCATACACGCTCTCCCCACTTACCGTTGTTTACACGACATGTACTCGGCAACCTTCAAGCGGAAGCCCAACGTGGGTGTCGGCCACGACCTACCTAATCACCTAAGTCTCCAATCCAGGTTTATCGCCTATCCAGGTTCCATCCGCAGGGAGTCCGGCCGAGGTTTCCCATACGGCCCCGAACGATGTGTACAGGGGTCCGTGACACCTAACGGGTGCGCGGTATCCCCGGCCACGTACCTACCGCATCACAGCCCACCCCTACGGTCAGCGCTGTCCACGGCCTCCAGTAGGCTACAAACACCAGAAACTACTTGCAACTCCTGGACGGAGAACTAGGGTGAATAAGAAGCCGAGAGGGTCCATTGGTTTCGGGCCCAGTGCATGGTAGTAGCTGATTCTTAAATCACACATACAGATCTCAGTGCTTAAGGTCGGCTTCAATGAAACAACCCACCATGTACTCCTACATGGCCTCTCATCGATACCTTTACCAAATCGTGTTCACCACACCACTCTCATTACCGACATAATCATTTCACTCTAGCCCATCACCCAGATGAACCAGACCTGACACGACTCTAAGCATAGCAGGCATAGCAAGGTAGGAACAACACATACATATGGCTCAATCAATTCCTACACATGCTAGTGGGTTTCATCTAGTTATTGTGGCAATGACAAGTCATGCAGAGGAAGTGGGTTCAACTACCGTGGCACACAGCAGTTTGAAACGCGTTGTCTTAATGCAGTAAAAGAGAGCAGGAGCGAGAACATGGGATTGTATCGATATGATCAAATGGTTGGTTGCTTGCCTGATGGTTCGATGCACTGATACGGTTCTTCGTTAGGGTAATCACGGTACTCCTCGGAGACAGAACCTGCCGTAAAGAACACCGATACACAACCATCACCAAACAATGTGCAACAATATGATGCATGCATGAAACATGGCAATATGGGTGTGTTGGGCTAATGCAACTAAGACTAGAAGGGTTTGAACCAATTTGAATCAAAGATTCAAATTTCAAACCCAAACATGGTCCTTTAAGGTGTTTTTCCTTGTTCTGCATTAAACATCAAGTTAACTTGTTTATTCATGCATGAAAATAGTACAGATGGATAGATTGGATTTTTCTGATCATTTTTCATATATAATTTGTCTGATTTGGAGTTACAGAATAAAAGTTATGAATTTTTGAAGTTTAAACTATATTCTGGAATTTCCTATATTAGATTAAATCCAGAAAATCAATTACTGCGTCAGCCTGACGTCAGTGTGACATCAGCAGGTCAACGGGACACGTTCGGGTCAAACCTGACAGTGGGTCCCCCGTGTCAGTGTGATTAATTAAACTAAAATTAATTTAAAATAATCCTAATTAGTTAACAGGGCTGGGCCCCACCTGTCATTGACTCAGGGGAGTCAACCAGGGCCCACCCGTGGTCAAACCCGGGTCGGCTGCACCGGCGTTTAGCCGCCGGCGAGCCCGACGCGGCGGCGGAAGTGGTTTTGGCCGTTTCGGCCACCAAATGGGTCGCGGAGACCACCGGAGTGGAGCTGAGGACGAGCCGCAGCTCTTGGTGGAGTCCGTTGGGGTTGGGGTGGCCGGAGTTGGCGTCGGCGACGACTTTGGCGGCCACCAGAGTTCGGACGAAGTCGAACTTGTCGCTAGGGGGGTCGGTGAGGTGCGGGGAGTAGCTAGTTGGGTGCTACGTGACGCGGTGAGCATGATGGACACCGTGGAGTGGTCGGAGGGTGACCGGGAGCACGTCGGCGACGAGCTCCACGGTGGTGGGTGCGGTTGAGCTCCGGGAGGTCGCTACACGGCTCGGGAGCAAGAAAAGAAGAGAGGGGAAGATGGCTAAGCTCACGGGGAGTTCGACGAAGCCCTTGGTGCGGC
>NC_057797.1:406307968-406317939 GCF_018294505.1 Triticum aestivum | reverse complement strand
GCTCGATGAAGTGGACAGCGGCGGAGCTCCTGGACACGACGAGAGGACGCACGGGCGGCGGGGAGCACGGCTGCGACGTAGGCACGGCGGTGGTGGCGTCGGTCATGGCGGGGGAGCACGAGGGGGAGGAGCTGGAGAGGAGAGGGGTGTCTGGGGGGTTTGGGGGAGAGAGGGGGAGCGATCCACGACGTCACCGGGCGAGGGGAGCGGCTAGGCGGCGAGCAGGTGCGTGGCGCGCGCTGCGGTCGTCGTCGGGCACCTGCCTGCCTGCCTGGCCGGCAAGCAGCTCGCTGGAGCGGCGCTGGGCTGGGCCGGCAGGTGGGCCGGGTGCTGGCGCCAGGTAAGTTTTGCTATTTTTCTCTGTTTTCTGTTTTTTTAGTACTTCTGCAACTTTGTTGAATTATTAAAAATACTTAGGCAACTCCTAAAATCACCAAACTACTTCTGGTCCATAGTTGGATTATTTCCAACATGAAACATTTTGGTTTGGAGATATTTGAGCATTTAAATATTTTACATAATTTTAAATGCCCAAATTCAAATATTTATGATTTAATTCACAAACCCTAAGATGGCCTAGGAAAATGTGCATCACTTTTGGCAGAGGTTCTGAACCAAGACAAAAATGATGGGCATTTTAGAAGGGCATTTCAGGTTCATTGAAAAAGTTTTTAGTAAACCCTAATTGGTTTCAGAGGGGACTGGGGGGTTTCTGATGAAAGAGTAAATATGATGCAACACTCTAATGCATGAACTAGCTAGGGTGTGACAACTCACCCCCACTCAAAAGAATCTCGTCCCGAGATTTGGGTTCTTCTGGAAAGAAGGCGGGGTACTCGAGTCGAAGACGATCCTCCCTTTCCCAAGTTGCTTCATCCTCAGAATGGTGCGACCATTGAACTTTGAGAAACTTGATATCATGACGTCGAGTGGTACGCTCGGCCTGATCGAGGATACGAATGGGGTACTCTCGATATGTAAGATTATCTTGGAGATCAAGCGTTTCGTGGTCCACTCCACGGATAGGATCCGAGAAGCAACGCCTGAGTTGAGAAACGTGGAAGACATCGTGGACTCTGGAGAGATGCGGAGGTAGTTCCAACTGGTAGGCAACTTCTCCTCGTTTAGCGAGAATGCGAAAGGGTCCAACGTAACGAGGAGCTAATTTGCCTTTGATACCGAAACGATGGGTTCCCTTCAGAGGGGTAACCCGAAGGTAAGCCTTCTCGTCCACCTCAAAAGTCATAGCCTTATGTTTTCGGTCATATTGGCTCTTTTGACGAGATTGGGCTATTTTCAACTTTTCGCGAATGATGCGAACTTGCTCTTCTGCTTCCTGAATCATATCCGGGCCAAAGAATTGTCTTTCCCCGGTTTCTGACCAGTTAAGGGGTGTTCGACACCGTCGTCCATAGAGAACTTCAAAAGGGGCTTTACCCAAGCTAGATTGATAGCTGTTGTTGTAAGCGAATTCGGCAAATGGAAGGCATTTCTCCCACTCCATTCCGAATGAGATAACAGAGGCTCGAAGCATGTCTTCTAGAATCTGGTTGACACGTTCTACCTGACCACTCGATTGAGGGTGAAAAGCGGTGCTAAAGGAAAGGGGGGGTTCCCATAGCATTTTGGAAACTTTCCCAAAATCGAGAGGTGAAAAGACTTCCTCGATCCGAGTTAATTTCCAAAGGAACACCATGGAGAGACACTATTCGGGAGATGTATAAGTCTGCCAACTGACTAGCGGTTATACTCTCACGAACAGGTAAGAAATGAGCTACTTTGGAAAGGCGGTCGACAACGACGAAGATAGCATTATGCCCTCTCTTGGTCCTGGGAAAACCGGTAATGAAATCCATACCAATTTTATCCCATTTCCATTCAGGAATAGCTAGGGGTTGAAGGGTGCCAGCAGGCTGTTGATGCTCTGCTTTTACACGACGGCAGACGTCGCAATTAGCAATATACTGAACAATTTCTCTCTTAATCCTAGTCCACCAGAACCTCTGGCGTAGGTCCTGATACATCTTAGTACTACCGGGATGAATAGTGAGAGGAGATTCATGAGCTTCCTTAAGGATCAATCGCCTCAGGTTTCGCACCTTGGTAACCACTAGTCGATTCCCGAAGTATACGACCCCTTGATCATCAATGGAGAAACAATTTGCAACTCCTTTCTTGATGTTTCTCTTGATGCGGGAAATTCCCGGATCTACCTTCTGTGCTTTGATGATCTGATCCGTAAGGGTAGGTTTCGCCACCAAGGTGGAGAGAAAACCTTGAGGAACAATGTGAAGGTTAAGCTTCCGAAATTCTTCATGGAGAAGCGGTTGACTTTGTTGTAACATCAGGTTGTTACAATAAGATTTACGACTTAGCGCATCAGCCATGACGTTGGCTTTCCCTGGGGTGTAAGTTATTCCTAAGTCGAAATCTGTGATCACCTCGACCCAACGTCTTTGCCTGAGATTCAAATCCGGTTGGGTGAAGATGTACTTCAGACTTTGGTGATCAGTGAATATTTCGCAGCGATTACCGAGGAGGTAATGTCGCCAGGTTTTAAGTGCATAGACTACAGCTGCAAGCTCTAGATCATGAGTAGGATAATTCTCCTCATGTGGGTGCAATTGCCGTGAAGCGTAAGCAATTACGTGTCGATCTTGTATGAGAATGCAACCTAGTCCTTGTCGCGAGGCGTCGCAGTAGATAACAAAGTCCTTAGAGAAGTCTGGCGGTACCAGTACGGGAGCAGAAGTCAGGCGTCTTTTCAGTTCCTGAAAGTTGTGCTCACATTGTGGAGTCCATTCGAACTTCTTATCTTTCTTGAGGAGTTCGGTTAGAGGTTTAGCAACTTTGGAGAAATTTTCGACAAAGCGACGGCAATAGCTCGCTAAGCCCAGAAAACTCCGAACTTGCTTGACCGATTCAGGTGGAGTCCAATTAAGGACGGCTTGAACTCGCTCAGGGTTAACCGCAATACCTTTACCAGATATTACATGACCCAGATAGGTCACTTCTGACAACCAAAATTCACATTTAGAAAACTTGGCATAAAGACGATGCTGTCGAAGTTTCTTCAACACTAGCCTTAGATGTTCGGCATGTTCTTCCTCGTTCTTGGAGTAGATGAGTATATCATCGAGGTAAACAACGACGAATTTATCCAAATACTCCATGAAGATTGAGTTCATTAACCGAGAAAAGGTGGCTGGAGCGTTGGTTAAACCGAAGGACATGACGGTGTACTCGTATTGGCCATAACGAGTAACAAAGGCCGTTTTAGGAATGTCCCCGTTCCTGATTTTGATTTGATGGTAGCCCAACCTCAAATCCATTTTGGAGAAGACTAAGGATCCAGCGAGCTGATCATACAGGTCGTTGATCCTGGGGAGCGGATATTTGTTCTTGATTGTGACCAAATTGACAGGTCGATAATCTACAACCATCCGGTCCGTACCATCCTTCTTCTTGACGAAGAGGACAGGGCAAGCCCACGGAGATGAACTAGGTCGGATGAAACCCTTTTTCAAGGACTCATCAAGTTGTTTCTTAAGCTCGGCTAGTTCTAGTGGTGCCATCTTATAGGGTCTTCTAGCAATCGGAACGGTTCCTGGAATGAGGTCTATTACGAACTCAACATCCCTGTCAGGTGGAACACCTGGCAATTCCTCTGGGAAGACATCCGGGAAGTCACGGACTACCGGAACGTCCTCAAGGTCTGGCAAAGGGCCGGCGTTAAGAGAATATAACTGTCGCTTGGCTATTCGGGTCAAGACATTGACTATCTTCCCCGAAGGATGGGTGAGTTGAACAGTCCTAGAGAAGCAATCAATTTTGGCATGATGAGCTGACATCCAGTCCATACCCAAAATGATATTAATATCTGAAAATTTGAGAGCTATCAAAGATGCAAGGAAAACAAGTCTGTCGACTTGGATTTCATTTCCATAGCTTACCCTGGAGGTTTGCCATCTAGAACCGGGAGTAGAAATTTCCATAGTGGATGGCATGTCACAGAATGCGGTGTTATGCAAACGAGCATAGTTCTCGGATATAAATGAATGAGAGGCTCCTGTATCGAAAAGAACAGATGCCGGGTGGCAACTAACAAGGTGCGTACCGAGAACGACGTTGGGATCCTCTTGAGCTTCTTCGGCAGAGATACAGTTGACATGGCCACGTGTAGCGGTGGCCGGCTTGGCGTGGAACACTTTCCCTGTCGGCTTGCCACGGCCAACAGCTTTAGCAGGTTGGTTGGGGTTGGTCTGGGGACACTCGCGCATATAGTGGCCAGATTCCCCACACTTAAAGCAAGTCAAAGAACTGGTACGTGGAGGAGCGTTGTTGGTTGGACCACCATAGGGCTTGGCTGGTGCGAACTGTTGAACGGGGCGAGGTGCCTGGAAGGGTGGCCTCGGTGTGAACCTGGGTGGCAGGGCAGTGTTGGGCACCCACACGCGGCGCTTCTGAGGACCAGCACCGGATGAGGAACCCACGTCACGGCCATGCTTGCGTGTTGCGTCATAATCAGTCTGACCAGTCTCAGCACTTATGGCCTTGTTAACAAGCTTCTGAAAAGATGTGCACTCATGCAGACGGAGGTCGCGGCGAAGCTCAGGACTAAGTCCCTTACGGAACCTTGCTTGCTTCTTAGCATCAGTAGAAACTTCCTTAGTTGCATATCGTGCGAGGTTACCAAACTCCCTGCTGTAAGCATCCACAGAGAGTCGGCCTTGAGTGAAACTGCAAAATTCCTCACGTTTCCGGTCCATGAGACCCTCCGGAATGTGATGTTCACGGAAAGCCTCGCTGAATTCAGCCCAAGTAGTGACATGGCCCGCTGGGCGCATAGCTCCATAATTCTCCCACCATAGACTGGCGGGGCCTTCAAGATGATATGCAGCAAAGGTGACCTTGTCAGCCTCAGCTACTAGCGCAGAGCGCAGTTTGTGAGAGATACTGCGAAGCCAGTCATCAGCGTCGAGAGGCTCGACGGAGTGGTGGAACGTGGGTGGATGTAACTTGATGAAATCACTGAGTGACACCACGTTAGTCCTCTGATGGTGTGTTGTGTTCTGTTCAATACGCTCCAACAAACGGTTGGTCTCCCGCTTGTTTCTCTCAGCTTCCATCATAACCTCGGCTAGGGAAGGAGGATGAGGCAGATTTGCATTCCTGACTTCACTGCCTTGGCCTGCTCTTGAGGAGCAGGGTTAGTGCGCGTGTTGACCATCCTAGGTAAACAAGACAATGATTTAGTCAGAATGATAAAATTCCGACATAGGATACAGAATGTAAGGAATAACTCGGACTGCAAGATGATCATCCGTATGACATGGTAGATACAGAAACTGCTTCTTTATTCCATCGTCATACACACCATACAGGGTTTAGTACAAGACCAAACAAAGTACTATTACGGTGATAAGAGGATTACATCTCATCGGAGGCATCCCAAGCTCATATACATTATTTTTCTACACCTCCGGAAGTGGTACAAACTCGGTCATATCCCACGAGTCACGCAGGACGATAGACGACCCAGCTAGTACGAACTAGTGATACTACCACTAACTCAGACCGATCCGTAGTAGTCCTCGTAGAAGTCACCTCCATAGCCTGGAAGATCAACATGATCATCCGGAAACAGACGATCTCGCGGGGCTTGTGGACCATAGGGGCTAGGATGAGGTCTTGGACCAACAGACGGTGGCCTGCGGGGACTGCGAGGTGCGGTGATGCCTCCTACATCACACCAACTCATCACGTCTGGCAGAGCAGATCTCACAGGATAGAGATCGCGCATATCCGAATATCCAGCTTGAACCGCCGGTGCAAACCGAGTCAACGTGGCCCAATGGTCAGCACGGGTATTGAAAAGCTCTAGCCTCAAGGCCCGGTTTTCACGGTCCTTATCCTCGAGCATCTCAGCAGTGGTGCGAGTCCGTGAATCCTCCTGAGTGGGGTCAGCATAGATAGCCTGGAGATACCCTTGTGCTCCCGGAAGTGATCCTGGCATATACCGGAAATCAGAGTCCCGAAATAGGCCAGACCTGACTCGCATGATGGTCATCATAGAGTAGGCGGCGTCCTGCACAGCCATCTCAATAGTAACCCCGAGTCCATAGGAGCAGTGAAGGGGCTCGGTGGATCCAGGATAAGATGGAAATATCCTGACAGTGCAGAGATACTGGCTTTGATTAAAGTCTCGGAATTGCTATTCGACCGTGTACTCAGGATACCAACGGTATCCAGCCTCAGTCATTACCCTGACCAACATGGCGGTATGGCCGGGTACATCTAGGCATCGATTCAGGCGAACCACTTGATTGAGGTCGCGAGTGGCCATCTGAAAGCACAACCATAATGCAAAGGCATTAGAATTTCTAGCAAAATTTCGGCAGCATAACAGCTGTAAATGCTCAAGAAGGATTTTGAGACATTTGACAAAGGATTTCATACACACTCAACATCATCATATCAAAGTTCTGAGTCCATCCTAACAACATGATGTGGTAGTAGAACTGAACTAGGCTTGTATCCATCAAACCTATAAGGTACTACTGATTAGTAACACGTGAACCTGATAGAGAGAATAGATCCTAATTCCTTAACCCCCGGTGGAAGAATAGACTGACTCAGATCAGAATGTCATAAGATAAAGGAGTAAAAAGAGCCTTACGTTCCAACCCACAAACACCTCATATCACTTTGCGGCCTCACACACGGTATTCCCACGGGTGTCGCCTTACCTTTGCCCGGGACCGTTTGCACCTCTTGGCACACGTATATGATAGTGTCGCTAGTACCCATATGATAAGGAGCCCGGGCTGACATGGCTAGTCGTAAACCCAAAGTGGCACAGACTTACAGGGACATGCATCCATGACCCAGCAACGAACGTGTCGGTCATCAGCAAGTGGGTCCGGGCTGTAGCACTGGGCTAGCAGGACTCCGGTAAACCGGGCTGTAGCGGGCTAACAGGACTCCGGTACTCAATGCGTGACATTTCCCCGAAGGGATAGACACAGGAACGAAGAAGGACACATGCGGGCCAGCCTAAGTGTTCCAGAGCAGTAGCAAGCTACCATGGCTCAGTGGTAACACTAGGAGACATTTCCCGGTAAGAGAGGCTACTAAGGATAAACAACTAGATAGTCAGATCCCACACATACCAAGCATTTCAATCATACACACAATATGCTCGATATGTGCAAATACAACAAGGCATCACAACAGGATTCTATGACACAAGCACTTTATTTAAGGCTCAGAGAGCCATACATAACATACACAAAGGTACGGGTCACACAACCCAGCATTCAAGTCATACAGTCATACAAACCAGCAGCGGAAGTAACTTGTCTGAGTACAAACAACTAGTAAAATAAAAGAGGTTTGGAAAGCCTAGCTATACTACGTGGTCCTTCACAAGCTCAGGATCACCACCTGGGCCTTAGCCTACTCATTGATGTCAACGTCTACGAAGAACCCATCAGAAGGGGTTGCATCGTCTTCTGTAAAATGTAAATCATAGCAACATGAGTACAAAGGTACTCAGCAAGAGTTACATCAGATCCTACATACATGCACATTATCAAGAAGGGTTGGTGGAGTTATTGCAGCAAGCCAGCTTTGACTCTTGGCTAGACTATCCTACGAGACTCCAATTTGAAATGGTTTTGCGTACACGAGTCCACTACTCACCACTTAACTACCGAGGATCCACCTCCGTCTTCCTACGGAAGAGCCATCCTCGGCACTCACACTTATCTTGAGGCTTTTAGTAGTTTCCATTTACTGGTCTATGAACTGTATAGGCAACCAAGTAGTCCTTTACCCCGGACGCGGCTATTCGAATAGATCATGATAACCCTGCAGGGGTGTACTTCTTCATACACGCTCTCACCACTTACCGTCGTTTACACGACATGTACTCGGCAACCTTCAAGCGGAAGCCCAACGTGGGTGTCGGCCACGACCTACCTAATCACCTAAGTCTCCAATCCAGGTTTATCGCCTATCCAGGTTCCATCCGCAGGGAGTCCGGCCGAGGTTTCCCATACGGCCCCGAACGATGTGTACAGGGGTCCGTGACACCTAACGGGTGCGCGGTATCCCCGGCCACGTACCTACCGCATCACAGCCCACCCCTACGGTCAGCGCTATCCACGGCCTCCAGTAGGCTACAAACACCAGAAACTACTTGCAACTCCTGGACGGAGAACTAGGGTGAATAAGAAGCCGAGAGGGTCCATTGGTTTCGGGCCCAGTGCATGGTAGTAGCTGATTCTTAAATCACACATACAGATCTCAGTGCTTAAGGTCGGCTTCAATGAAACAACCCACCATGTACTCCTACATGGCCTCTCATCGATACCTTTACCAAATCGTGTTCACCACACCACTCTCATTACCGACATAATCATTTCACTCTAGCCCATCACCCAGATGAACCAGACCTGACACGACTCTAAGCATAGCAGGCATAGCAAGGTAGGAACAACACATACATATGGCTCAATCAATTCCTACACATGCTAGTGGGTTTCATCTAGTTATTGTGGCAATGACAAGTCATGCAGAGGAAGTGGGTTCAACTACCGTGGCACACAGCAGTTTGAAACGCGTTGTCTTAATGCAGTAAAAGAGAGCAGGAGCGAGAACATGGGATTGTATCGATATGATCAAATGGTTGGTTGCTTGCCTGATGGTTCGATGCACTGATACGGTTCTTCGTTAGGGTAATCACGGTACTCCTGGGAGACAGAACCTGCCGTAAAGAACACCGATACACAACCATCACCAAACAATGTGCAACAATATGATGCATGCATGAAACATGGCAATATGGGTGTGTTGGGCTAATGCAACTAAGACTAGAAGGGTTTGAACCAATTTGAATCAAAGATTCAAATTTCAAACCCAAACATGGTCCTTTAAGGTGTTTTTCCTTGTTCTGCATTAAACATCAAGTTAACTTGTTTAGTCATGCATGAAAATAGTACAGATGGATAGATTGGATTTTTCTGATCATTTTTTATATATAATTTGTCTGATTTGGAGTTACAGAATAAAATTATGAATTTTTGAAGTTTAAACTATATTCTGGAATTTCCTATATTAGATTAAATCCAGAAAATCAATTACTGCGTCAGCCTGACGTCAGTGTGACATCAGCAGGTCAACGGGACACGTTCGGGTCAAACCTGACAGTGGGTCCCACGTGTCAGTGTGATTAATTAAACTAAAATTAATTTAAACTAGTCCTAATTAGTTAACAGGGCTGGGCCCCACCTGTCATTGACTCAGGGGAGTCAACCAGGGCCCACCCGTGGTCAAACCCGGGTCGGCGGCACCGGTGTTTAGCCGCCGGCGAGCCCGACGCGGCGGCGGAAGTGGTTTTGGCCGTTTCGGCCACCAAATGGGTCGCGGAGACCACCGGAGTGGAGCTGAGGACGAGCCGCAGCTCTTGGTGGAGTCCGTTGGGGTCGGGGCGGCCGGAGTTGGCGTCGGCGACGACTTTGGCGGCCACCGGAGTTCGGACGAAGTCGAACTTGTCGCTAGGGGGGTCGGTGAGGTGCGGGGAGTAGCTAGTTGGGTGCTACGTGATGTGGTGAGCATGATGGACATCGTGGAGTGGTCGGAGGGTGACCGGGAGCACGTCGGCGACGAGCTCCACGGTGGTGGGTGCGGTTGAGCTCCGGGAGGTCGCTACACGGCTCGGGAGCAAGAAAAGAAGAGAGGGGAAGATGGCTAAGCTCACGGGGAGTTCGACGAAGCCCTTGGTGCGGCCGGGGACGGACCGGAGCGACGACGGCGTTGAAGGGGATCTCCGGCGACGGCGGTTCGGGCGAGGTCGTTGCGGTGAACTCGGGCATTGCGAGCGCTCGGGGCTCGGCTTGCTCGATGAAGTGGACAGTGGCGGAGCTCCTGGACACGACGAGAGGACGCACGAGCGGCGGGGAGCACGG
>NC_057797.1:406300940-406307724 GCF_018294505.1 Triticum aestivum | reverse complement strand
GGCTACGACGTAGGCACGGCGGTGGTGGCGTCGGTCATGGCGGGGGAGCGCGAGGGGGAGGAGCTGGAGAGGAGAGGGGTGTTTGGGGGGTTCGAGGGAGAGAGGGGGAGCGATCCACGACGTCACCGGGCGAGGGGAGCGGCGAGGCGGCGAGCAGGTGCGTGGCGCACGCTGCGGTCGCCGTCGGGAACCTGCCTGCCTGCCTGGCCGGCAAGCAGCTCGCTGGAGCGGCGCTGGGCTGTGCCGGCAGGTGGGCCGGGTGCTGGCGCCAGGTAAGTTTTTCTATTTTTCTCTGTTTTCTGTTTTTTTAATACTTCTGCAACTTTGTTGAATTATTAAAAATACTTAGGCAACTCCTAAAATCACCAAACTACTTCTGGTCCATAGTTGGATTATTTCCAACATGAAACATTTTAGTTTGGAGATATTTGAGCATTTAAATATTTTACATAATTTTAAATGCCCAAATTCAAATATTTATGATTTAATTCACAAACCCTAAGATGGCCTAGGAAAATGTGCATCACTTTTGGCAGAGGTTCTGAACCAAGACAAAAATGATGGGCATTTTAGAAGGGCATTTCAGGTTCATTGAAAAAGTTTTTAGTAAACCCTAATTGGTTTCAGAGGGGACTGGGGGGTTCTGTCATCCCCATTTCAGGTTTCTCATGAAAGAGTAAATATGATGCAACACTCTAATGCATGAACTAGCTAGGGTGTGACATGATGCTAGGGTTTAAGCAATCCCTATTTCAAGTTTCAAAAGAATTTAAACATGATGCATGGAAGCTAAAGCAAAGACAAGCAAGGCCTGAACTGGGGATGTGACAATCCAGCGCCAGCGAGTACCAGGCCGGGGAGCCCCGGCCGCGGTCTTGTAGGGCGCAATTGCTCACACGGAGGAGAGAGGTTGAGGCGGAACTAGAGATTTTGGAAGCAGGATGGCGAGAGCAAGAAAGGGGATTTGGAGCAGGGCGAATGAGAGCAATGAAGGTAAGCCTAACCCGAGCCAGCCTTTTTGTCAGACGGGTAGTTGCCGAGGCAGCATGGGGAAGTATGGACGCCCACGTCCAATCAACTGCCACGCGGCGCCCAAGGCTGCAGGCTGTTGGGGCCCGCGGCAATCCGCACTTGCCCTTTCGCTTCGTCGCTAAGCCAAATCCGAGCGCGCCTTGGGCCCGGGGGCTACTATCGACATTCTGGGAACGGGGGTCCCCAGACTTGCCTGCCTGTGGCCTGTGGCATGGCTCATGTGGTGGCCCAGTGCGGCCCATCTTCATCAACTCAAGCTCAAGACCCTCACGAGGGGCCAAGCCTCGCAGGTCGGATGACGCAAGGCTTCCTCAGGAACGGCCTCACCAGGCAGGCTCGCGAGGAGGTGGAGAGATCAAGGCAGGGGTACCTTGCGAGGTGCTCGTGACGCAAGCCGTGCAGTGTCCTTGTTTCCTTTTTGGTGCAAAGGGGGCAAGCGCAGGCGCGGAGTACCAAGGCATCAAGCAAAGGTTACCATTCCGGTGCAACGAGACCAAGACCAGTAGAGCGGCAGGATGGAGGTCACCGTGGATCCCAAGATGGCGTCATCGCCAGTGCCTTTGGCAGCCGAAGACAAACTTTAGTCAAGATAACTTGTACTAGATGTTCCCCTTCAAAATGGCCGTTGCTACCTCCCTTACCGCTCAATATTTGGAAAGAGGACAAGGGCATCTATAAATAGGGCTAGCCACCACAGTAGAGGGGCATCTGATCGAGACATCGTTGAGAGTCTTGATCGAATCCTTCCCAAGCAAAACACCACACCAGCCCAAGACCGCCTCTCGCGAGGCCGTTCTTCCTCTGTACTATTCATCATCAGCCCCCGAGGCAATCCACCACACCACACACTGGAGTAGAGTATTACACCACAACGGTGGCCCGAACCAGTATAAAACTTGTGTCCCTTGTGTTGTTCATCGTCTAGCTTAGATTTGCAGCGAGGCATTGGGACGTGGGTGGGTAGGGGAAAGATCTTCACGCGCACCCCAGAGTTCGAACCTTAAGGGTTTTGCCGGAACCCGATATCCGACACACGACCCGGTGCCTCCCCACCACGGGAGTCATGTGCTGGCTGTCTTTTTTCAGGATTTTTCGCATGAGAAGACTGGGCACGGCGTTTGTACTCGGGTCCATCCCTGCAGCATCGATAAACCCAACGACTGAGCTCTGTGTGGCGGGCCGGCCCCGTTCATGTCACCTCCTGGGGTCGTTGGTGTTTGCCCTTCTCATGTGATCACCTCAGGAGATTCATTCAGTGCAGGTTGTCTAACCATCTTGCAGCACCACCATAGCTGACAAGAATCAAGTTCAGGCACAACCCGCCTTGAGGTAGGGCTTCATGAGTCCCATGCTGGCTCATGAGTGCCTAGATACACCTCGTCTAGCCCTGTCGTGCAAGCCACGTGTCCGGGCGGGGCTATACACGCCCCGGGTGCTCCACTCGGAGGGAGCCCTCACCCACACACCAGTGGAAGCACCATGCTCTGTGCTGGCAGTCGAGATGGTCGAGCAGCGGCTATGCCCACGCATGTGCGGAACCTCTATGCTCTATCCTGGTGATAAACAACTTGGGGGTGGCCCCATGGCTGCATCAACCTCAGGGAGCCCCAGGCTCAGTGTCTCGCCTCATCGCAACACTTTCCCCTCGGGAGAGTCGGGCGAGGGGGCTGGGCACGGGGGGCTACGCTCAGGTCACCCATAGCGTACACCACCCTACTAGGTCCCTTGGACCTGGTCATAGCGGACACCTCCCAAGCGGGACCTCGGCGAGGATAGGTATGAAGGTCCGTTCATATGTCAAGGGGGACTTCTCAGCATCGTGACTCATGATCCAAACTGGTCACGTAGCCCCTCACCCCTTGGTCTCGTCCTGGCGATCCAGACGACCCAACAACGGCTGAGGCATGTGTGGGGCCGGGCCCTGTCGACGTAGAACGCTAAGGCCTACTTTCGCATTCCTTTCCGAGGGGTTGTTTGTACGTCAAGGGGGACTCCTGAGCATTGCGACTCAGGAGCCTAACTGGTCACGTAGCCCCTCACCCCTTGGTCTCCTCATAGCGATCCGGACGACCCAACAGCAGCTGAGGCATGCACGGGGCTGGGCCCAGCCGATGCAGAACACTAAAGCAACAGGATGGAAATCGCGACTCAACAAATTATTACAGGACATACTGTTCTTCAAATACCAAACACAAGTTTTAACGCCTCCACGAGGCACGGTGCATGTTGCAGGGAATAAAAGTGGAGGCAAGCGCTGCCAGCAAGCCTTCTCTTTAGCCCTGGTCACTACCATCACCTGCAAGGAGTGCCCCTTCGTTGACAACGTTGCCATCGCCCGTGCCGTCCGGTAGGGCCGCAGAGTCGTAGGAACATCAGTCGGGGGCACGGGGTCGATGATGAGGAATTTCTCCGGTAGGGACTCCACCCGGTCCTTCACGGCTTTGGCAGCAGCCTCATAGTGCTCCTTGTCCACGAGCTCGAGCAGGGTGTCGAGGTCGATGCTGGGGTCACAAAGATGAAGATGACTGAAGACGCGCGTCAGAGCTGAAGCAGAGAGCGCGCAGGCTTCCCCCTCCACCATGGGGCCGATCCCATTAACGACGCTCTCGAGCGACGTGACAAGCTGAGGGAGTAGCTCGGTGGGGCCTTCCTGATCAGTCACCAACGGCTTCTTCAAGCCCTTCCCGTAGAGCTCCCGCGGTGCTTCGCGGGACTTCAGCTCAATGGATTTGAAGGCCGCACGATCTTCAACAAGAACCTTTGCCTTGGCTTCCAGCTATGCCTTCTCCGCCAACACCTTCTTCCCCAGTTCCTCCAGGTGGCTACGCTCCGCAGCATGCGCCCGCATTGACTACTCCAGCTCGGTGTCATGATAAGCGATCGCGTCTTCTTGAGCCTTCATCTTCTCCTCCCACGCCTCACACAAACGAGCCTCGACGGTGCGATCAATGCATAGGGTCTCCAGCTCGTCCTCCACCACCCGACAGCGCTCCTTGGCAGTCCTTCAACGCTGTGGCGCGGGCGGCCGCGGCCAGGCCGGCGACCCATTCACCCTCCTCGAAGGCTGTTACGACCTGACTCCATGCTGCCTTGATGGATGCGTCGGACCGCAGCGACCCCGAGATCAACTTCAGGCGCCCTGACGCCAGGCGGCGGTCGGTGCCTTGAAGGTCATCTCGAAGTTGGGTCAGCGCGGAAAGAGACTCCTCCAGAGCGTCAGGCAAGGTAGGGGGATCACGACCCAGTGGCGCGACGGGAAGAGGAGCAGGCAACATCGGCGCCAGGGCCTGCAGGCTGGCGGCGGCAGAAGGGGCCCGGGGTTCCTGAGCCTTCGGGACCTCAGTAGGCGAGCTAGGGGATGGCGCCTCTGGAGCCGGCTTGGCCACAGAGGTCACCTTCTCCTGAAGCCGGGCATCCGGACCTTGCGGGGATGACCCGGTCACCGAGGCTCGAGGGCCATCACCGTCCTTCCAGACCAGAGGATTCACGGCCGCGGCAGGCTGCTGGGTCTCAGAAATTGAGGTCGCCCCCTTCTTCTTCTTCACCACCGGTGATGGCCTAACAGTACAAGGGGAAGGCATCAAGAAGCTACGGCAAGAATGGGGACAAAAGATCAAGAGGGAGCGCTTACTGGTCGACGGCGGCGTACTCCCTCACCCTCTTCTGGAGCACCAATGGCTTTGCGGGCTAGGCACCGACGCGCGAGCCCCAGGAGCGGACAAGGGCATGACGGCTGGATCCGAGGCAATGCCGGCCGGCGACTAAGCGGAGGCACCACCTCGGGAGATGAGCGCCGATCTGCCCCTTTTTGGGTACTTGGCCTGCGTCTTCTTCAAGGGGGGTGCCCTTCGACCTCGTGGTGACCCCGGTGGAGTGCGGTGACTCCCTCACCGGATGCTCATCGGTGTCATCGTCATCAGGGAAGGTGCAGAGGAGATCGGCCACGCACGGAGGAGAAGTCTCCCTCCCCCTCCCGGGTGGCCTCCGGGTACGACCCCTCCTCCTCGCCGGACTCCCCGGAGGACACCACCACCGGAGCCTTGCTGGGCGTCGCCGGGATGAGCCCTCGCTCGTTCAAGACAGGCATGGCGGCGGCGACCTCCGCCCCATCTGGGCGGCGGTATAGTGGAAGATGGGTGTCTGGCGGGTACCCCTGGTCCTCCCCAACCAGGAAATGGAGGGTCTTGTCCAGCTCCTCGTCAGACAAGGCGTCCGGGCGCAAGCAGAGGTCGCCTCCCTCTTCCATGAGCCTCCACAAGGGGCACGAGCACGCCTGGAGCGGGGCCAAGCGCTACGACAGAAACTCCTTGACGATCATGGCCCCCGTCAGCCTCTCCACCTTCGGGTCATCTGGCTTCAGGACGGCCGCCATCTTCTCTAGCACCAGCTTCGCCTAGTGGTCTGTGAGCTTCGCGCTGAGCCATCCCTCATGAGGCGAAGGAATCCTTGTCGGCAGTGCCAGCCGAGGGTAGGAGCTCTTGGCGTCCATGAGGACCCACTTGTTCCTGAAGCTCTCGACCTTCTTCCTGGTTCTTGAGATTGCATTGGTTCCATTGGCTGCGACGATGTTGGCGCACCCGGAGCACTGGCCCTCCTTGTTCCAGAGGTAGAAGAAATGGCGGAGCAGCACCACAGATGGGATCACCCCCACAAATGCCTCCCAGTAAAAGGCAAAGATTGACAGGAGGAGGATGGAGTTGGGATGAAGATGGTGGACGTGGAGATTATAATGGCTGAGGACAGCATAGAAGAAATCAGAGAAAAAGGGGACCAGCTCCGCGAAGACGCTGTGCCAGAAGAAGGGATAGAAGGTACTGCTCGAGGCCTCCAGCTTGGCGGAGCCGACTCGAAGTGCAGTCTCTCCCCCCTCATTGTTGTCACCCGCCGTCACAAGGAGCGCGGCGGCAAGGCTCTTCTCCGAGACCGTAGAGCTCAAGGAAGGCTCATACTAGGAGGGCGAGCGCGTGTCCTTTACCTTGTTGGACGCCATCGGCTATAGGCTCGGAGAGGAGTTCAGGCGGATCTGCAGACTCTTGGGGCAAGAACAGGAAAGAGGATCTGGAGCAAGGCGAAGGAAGGCGATGAAGGCTCCGTAGTGTGCGCCAGCCTTTTGTTAGACGAGAATGGTTGCCAAGGCAGCATGGGGAAGCAAAGGCGCCCATGTCCCATCGATCGCCATGCGTCAACCAAGGCCGCAGGCGATTGGGGCCCGCGGTGCTCCGCACTTTCCCTTTGGCTTCGCCTCAAACGCAAGTTCGAGCGCACCTTGGGCCCAGGGGCTACACTACAGAAAAAAGACACATCCGTGACATTTTGGGCCGAACGAATTTTTTTTTCTGTCATACTTATGACACTTCTATAACGATAATTGTGAAAAAACCCGGTATCATCATAGATGTGGTGGGCTCCTACTTCTATGCCAAAAAATCATGACAGAAAATGGGCTTTTCGTCCTGGGCGGGCCGGAGACGCAGCTGCATGACATTCTTTGGGCCGTCCATGACGGAAAAAACCATGGTAGAAGCGAGGGCGAGGAAAATTTCGGCGAGTTCCCAGTTACGGTGGGAGGTCGGGGGCCGAGCGATGCACGTTTCTCTCATACACCTACGCGCGTGTCTGCGAGGCATTGTCTCTAACTGAACCCGAGCGAGGCATCGGGCTCTAACTGAACCCATGGCGATTGCAGTGCAGGCTACACGTTACTGAACCCGAGCGATCGCGATGGCTGTTAACTGAACCCGATCGAGCGATT
>NC_057797.1:406295478-406300740 GCF_018294505.1 Triticum aestivum | reverse complement strand
CTACTAACTGAAGCCAATCGATACTGCCCATGGATGATCAGTGAGTTTTTGAAGGGGGGGGGGGTTGGATGAACAGTGAGCGTGGGGGTGGATGAACAGGACCCCGTGGCATTTCCTCTGGATGAACAGGACCCCGATCGATCGAGCCGGTTGGGGCTGGATGAATAGGACCCCGTGGAGGGCTGGATGAACAAGACGACCCTGTGGAGGGCTGGATGAACAGTAGACGGTGGAGGGGTGCCCGTGGAGGGGTGCTTGAACAAGAGCCCATGGAGGGGTGGTTCAACAGTAGCCGGTGGAGTAGCGCGCGGTGGAGGCTGGATGAACAGGAGCCCGTGGTGGCTGGAGGAGGTCAACGGTAGCCCGTGGAGGCTGGAGGAGGTCGATGGTGGAGATGAACAATATCCCGTGGAGTCACGTTTTGCGGTACACCACACCCCTCCTGATGAACAGGACCCCCATTTCGACCGCAGCGCTCCAACACAAGTCTGTTTCGTTTGTTTTGCGGTACGCCACACCCCTCCCGATCAACCGGACCCCCGTTTCGACTGTAGGAGGTCCGTTTCCTCCGTTTTGCGGTATGCCAGACTCCTCCTGATGAACAGGATCCCGTTTCAAACGTGGTTGGTCGAACACAAGGCCGTTTCCTCCATTCTGCGGTACACCAGGCCTCATTTCCATCGCCTCTTCCGTCCAAGCCCTCCCGATGAACACGACAACGCATTCCATTCCGACACAGCCGGTTGGCTCCCCATGAACATGACGACGACGATGTTTCTCTGTTCCGACCCAGCCATGTACACGAGCCCTGGCTGTACGTATGCGCGAGTAGGCGTTCGAGACCCCACCCGTATGTACACATACGTGGTCGTATTTTCTTTCTTGCACACTGGCCATTGTACGTACGTGTACATGTTACGTGCGAGCCTCTACTACGACACATGCGCTCCTCTACATCCACCAGTATGT
The DNA here is from genome assembly GCF_018294505.1 of Triticum aestivum. NCBI lineage: Eukaryota > Viridiplantae > Streptophyta > Magnoliopsida > Poales > Poaceae > Triticum > Triticum aestivum. The sequence goes on along the minus strand of NC_057797.1, from coordinate 406,299,771 downwards.
ACGTACACGTCCGCGACTAGAATGACAACGCTATGTACGGTTCGATTAGGTGGGTCCCAACTATCAGTCACTTCCTTGCGTGCGAAGATGTAGATGGTGGGTCCCAGCAGTCAGGGGGGCGAATCGTTTTTTCTTTTTTCCCCGGACACACTTCCTTGCGTGCGAAGATGTAGCTGGTGGGTCCCAGCAGTCAGGGGGGCGAATCGTTTTTTTTTCGGACGCATATCCTTGCGTGCAAAGATGTAGCTGGTGGGTCCCAGCAGTCAGGGGGCGAATCATTTTTTTTGCAAAATACGGTGGCCCGTCCGGTGGGTCCCCGCTGTCAGGTGGAGGAATAATTATTTTGCGCATAATAAGGAGGCACTTCCTTGCGGCTGCCTGGACCCAGCTGTCAGCCTCTCCACGTACAATACTCTTCCAATGGAAGTCGGTCGTTGACCACATTGACTACGTCGCACCGAGAGCACCACGGTGGTGGACGGCGGCGAGGCCTAGGAAGGGGACGACGCGGAGCCGGGGATGACGCAGCAGTGGACGCCCGCGCGAAGAGGATTACGAGGGTTCACTAGTTTGGCTGTGGTGTGAGGCTGTCGTCGCCACAGAATAACAGGGGTGTGGGTGAGTAGAGGGATGGCCTGGCCAGCGGTGGGAGTAGTAGGGGGCGGTGAGGCCTCCGCGGCATCACAGCCGGCCACAGGAGGCAGGAGCATGCGGCACGACCGACGCTGCTTTGGGCGACTGGAGCACGAAGACCAGAGGTTGAAGAAGCACTACGGCCGTTGGATGGCATCGTACGGTCACTGGAGCTAGAATCGTTCATATTGACTAAGTTGACAAAGCCCTCCATCCCCGTCAACTTAGTAGGCCCACAAGTCAGCCTCTCACCAAGGAGAGTCCCAACTAGCAGGCGAGTATTCATTTTTTTTGTGCGTAATAAGGAGGCATTTCCGGTGGGTCCGAGCTGACAGCGAGGGAACGTTTTTTTTTCATGAAATACAGAGGCCCTTACGGTGGGTCCTAGCTTTCAGGTGGAGGAATCATTATTTTGTGCGTAATAAGGAGGCATTTCCATATGTGGGCCCCTACTGTCAGCCTCTTCCGATGGCTGTTGTTTGTTGACCATGTTGGCCTCGCCGCGCCGAGAGCACAAACGCGGTGGACGAGGGCGAGGCCTAGTAAGAGAACCACCCGGAGCCGGCGAAGCCACCGCAGCGGATGCCCACACTAAGGGGAGTAGGAGCGCTCACTGGTCGGCTGCGGGGTGAGGCTGACGTCGCTGGAAAATAACAGGATGTGTGGGTGGTTAGAGGGATGGCCTGGCGGCAGCACAGCCAGCCATGGGAGGAGGGAGCAGGCAGTCCCACCGGCGCTAGTTTGGGCGACTGGAGCAGGAAGATCAGAGATTGAATAAGCACGGCGGCCGTTCAATGGACATCCAACAGTCACTGCTATGTGTTGACTAAGTTGACAAAGCCTTGCGTATGCGTCAAAAAAAATTTAGGACAGCGTCATCGTCACCCTTGTAGGCCCAGAAGTCAGCCTCCAAATCTGTGGAAAACAACATATAGCCCATTAGCCATTATTTTAAATAATTTACATCCCATTTGCTAATTCTTAAGGATATTTGAAGCCCATATTCTTTTTATTAGCATTACAGACCATATATTCTGGGCACTGTTAAAAAATTCAACGAAATTTTGCATATTTCGGTGGGGTCCGAGCTCTTTTAATCACGAAATTTCGAGTCACGTTAAAAATAATTTTCAAAAAGTTATATCAAAATAAAATTCGAAAAACAATTCTCCACAAAAAAAATGAATGAAATTTAGAACCTTAACTAGCAAGATTCCCGTTCCTTGCACGGAACCTGAAGATGCATTTGTATGAGTAGTTTATCTTGTGGGAGAAAAGATGATATTTTAATGTAATTGTCAGTTGGCTTTAGTTTTTATAAGAGTAGAGAGTAGAGAAATCCTAAAAAATGATATTTTAATGCAATTGCCGGTTGGCTTTGGTTTAAAAATATACAACCCATTTCTTACAACTTATAGCCGATTTTCTAGGGAAGCCCATTTCTTACAACTTACATCCCTCCTCGTCTTGAATGATTTGCAGCCCAGCAGGGCTGAGAAAAGCAAGTAGGCCTCGGTTTTGGTACTCTCCAAAAAAAGGACTGGGCTAGCCAATTTCAGAAAGAAAAAATATATCAATTGGGCTCGTCATGTGCTTAATAAAAGCGTAAGCGTGGGCTAGACGGGCCACAGCCCCCGCACAGCGTGCAGTTGAGCTCCATCTCTGAAACTAAATAACAACTGGGCGAGCTGCTGGGTCCCTGGTGTTATCCGCTCGTTGTGTAATTTTCTCGTTTATTGACTACATTGACGATGGCGTGGGACCTACTTGTCAAACAATTAGGAGGAAGTATTTTTGTGGCTTGTAATAACGATGCACCTGCTTGCGAAATGCAATGACCCTGGTGGGTCCCTACTTTCAGCCTCTCCACGTACAATCATCTCCTGATTCCTCTTGGTTGTTGACCATGCTGACAACGCCAGATGGCGGCGGGCACAGCGAGCGAACCAAGGCAGAGACCAACCGTGGAAGATGCGGTAGTGTAGTGGCAGGTGGAGGGGAGTACGAGGGCAACAACATGCAACTCAAGCATACAAATGGTACAAAAAGACCAAGGATTAGTTGTTCATCAAATTTTTAGAAAAAACCCAGATTGAACATGACAGTAACATCTAACCCAACCACTCTTTTTTGCAGTCACAGACAAATGGATCAGTCTGTTCCATAAAATCAACATCCTGTGCCAAAAAATTATTCCAGGATGACTAGAACTTGTTGTAAATAGAATCCGAGCACGTTTAGAAGCCCATTTGTCCACCTGAAACTTCTTTTTTTGCTGTTCAACATGTCCGTCCCTGAGAAATCTCTTGCTGTAGAAATTAAGCCTATGGACAATAGTAACCTCGCATTCAACAGGAAGAATGTGACAAAGCTTTTGTTTGCCTGGTTGGATGCATATCGTCCCATCGTTATTGTCCTCAAACGAATGTCATGAGAACTGATACAATCCTTGTGCTTATTACGCCACCAATTGGTTATATGTTTTTCTCCATGTGGTTCTGCCTAAGTAGACATGAAGATTGAAAGTAGTTATGGTACGAAAAAAAGAGTATGTCGAAAGAACGACAGCTGAATAGTTAATTCTAGTACAATATATACGGGCTTTCAGTGTGCATGAAATCATCACCTCTATGTATAAATTCTCCAAAGATCGAAAGCATCGCATCAAGCCAATAATTATGTCCAGATCAAAACTATACATTCTGATATATATGATCTTGACAGAATCCAGCAGCACTGATAGGCTATCAACGGACGAACTCTTCATTGAGCATATAACATAATATTAGTACCCAAAGTGTACTCCAAGATGATATAAAACTTATGCGCACAAATGAAAAATCCAGCATATGATTACAAATGTGTAGATGATAATATACGTACCTGAAAAAGTGAGGAGCCAAACACCAACTCCTTGTGATTATTGAACGGGTCACGAATTACACCCAAGGTCTCTAGTTTCGGCGCAGAGACGACAATTATTTGTGAAGGTGTATAACAATTATGAAGGAGCAACCTTTCAAGTGAAGGGGCATCTTCGATGATGAGTTGTTTTTCATTAAAACAAATTCTAATGCTTTTAAGGTGAGGTGACTTTATTTGGAGACAACTGATACAGATTTCTATTCCCAAAATAATCAGCAAGCGCTTTAGGGTAGGGCAATTGGAGTGGATGATGCTGTGCAGTGAGGCATCCGACAGATAAACCACCACTAGCAAAAGTTTTTTTAGCAGTGGGAGTTGAAGCATTTGTACTAGATCGTCTGGTAGATGGCACCAGGCGAAGGTGGCCATGTGGAGAGAGGAGGAAAACCGCGAGATGGACAACGATGGTGTGGGCACGAATTCTTGGTGTGTTCGTGGTATGAAACTTTTATGCTGGAGTTTTCCAAATTCAGGGGATGTGAGCCAAGCGTCCACCTTGCCGGGTATGGACAGCAGGTAGCGTGTCGGGATGCAGAGGCATTGAACGGGGCCCTGCTGGTGAGAAGAGACGATGGCTCTGAGGAGATCAAATTCAGGAAGGGCAGATACCTGATCACAGTCGCGATTGAGGGGCGCGGTGCGCCATAGAGGGCGCCACCGAGTTGAGAGGACTTGTGTGGCAGCAATCCTTGGTGGTGAGAAGCGAGATGATCTCCTCAAGGATGACCTCCGGGA
>NC_057797.1:406285119-406295120 GCF_018294505.1 Triticum aestivum | reverse complement strand
GTGGGAGCCTCATCTTCTTGGCACTGGGGCCAGCCGACTCCATTTTCCTTGTGGGCGTCGCGCCGAGCTCACGGGTTTGAGCAGAGTAGCCAGAGACGAGCCTAGTGGCAGTGCGAGTGGGAAAGAAGGAGGGTTGGTGATTTCGATAGGAGTTGAAGAAGAGGAGCAGGCGTTTTCTGTACGAGTGAGGAAGAAGGTGAGCGGGGTTTTCTGCACTAACTACTCGCTTTTTCCCAAGAACAGCTCTCTTCTTTTGCGTTATTGCATTGGAGCTGGCGCCATGCATGCAGGATGCATGTGCCTGCCGGCCACTGCATGCGCCTGGTTTGTTACTAGGCCTATTTAACAGGGTGGTTATGGAGTAAATTAAGGAGATCTATTTTCTCTGTGTGCATCCACCAAATTAGAGGATGTGGTACTGGATGCAGACAATCACATTAAACTAAGCTTCAGAAGATACGGTATGCATACTAACATTCAGAAGAACAAAAGTTCTGTATGTCTATGCATCTCAATGATTCACCATACTATAACCAATAGAAAGTTGTGAGAAGGTGTGGATGCTTCTCTGAGCAAAGGGCCTCCCTGCGCATGCATTAATTTCCTGGGCATGCTTGTTTCTGCTCAATGTTGCGAGCACTTTGAGCATGTTGGCAACTCCACAGCAAGCTAGCTACCTCATCTTGCAATTGATGCTGACACATTTGCAACAAACACATGAGGCAATAGAGATTACTCAACATGAGTCCATATTGTGCAGTTCCCCTGAAATCATATTCATTGCCCTAAATCTAAAAAGATAGGAAAACAGTGTGACAGCCTGGTTTTTGCCCTCTTCTTCTTTGCTTGATTTTCAGCTGAGTTAGTTTTGAATTTGGAGTTTTGAATCATTTCATTTGGATTTAACCACTCGGGTAACCCTTGATTTTCACCCAAGTGTTCCCTATCCTCCTCACAACCATCATTTAAGCCCTGGCCAACCCAACAATATTGCTTGGAATATTTTTGTCAAATGAAAAATATTCATTTTGGCCTCCAAAACCCTAGCTAATTCATTGAGGTCCAAAGCAACCCTAATTTTTCTTGCCCCAAAAATCCTGAGAAAAATCCTAAATATTCTTTGAACCCTAGGACACCTTTCTGAGCAAAAATATTTCACAACTTTTTGGAATATTTTGGCTACAGAAAATAAAGTCACTTCTGGGCTGAAAGGGTAGTTTCTACAACAACTACCTTTTTACTAGCTCCATTGTAGCTGGTTTTCCCTGTGCTTATTTACCTTAGTAAGAGATAGTAAAACCGCAAAGCTCAGCCCTTGAATCCCAGTAGTTTGACCTTAGTAACTCCCCAAAGTTATTGTCCAGTAACTTGTCAGCAGCACCATTTTACTTCTACTTCACCTGGAAACTAACCAAACCGTGGTAACATCTCAGTTTACTAAGGACTACACGCCAGTCATATTTGTTAGTGCGTAGGGTGGCCTGATGTCATGGTCCACGCGGTGACCACGTTCGTCCGAGCGTGCTGGCAAGCAATACGCGCGCTCTGCGCGTCGCCAGCTCCTCTGTTGAGCGCTTGCTCGCTGCTCGGCCAGCCAGAGCATGCCACCCCTCGCCACCATCCTCGTCTCCACCTCCATAACTCCCCCCTGCCGCTCGCCGATGCTGGAGCTCGCCACAGCGAGCAAGGGCACTGTCCGGCCAATGGTGCAGTCCGCGCGCACTGTGTTCGTCTGTTTCCTCCTCGCTCCTGTGCTCGTCCGCACACGCGCATAGTGCCTGCATGACCTCCGTCGCCTTCTCCATCGCTCTCTGGCACCATTCGTCGCCGGGCACTGGGGACAAGTGTCCTCCAGCGGAGCCCGAGCCCTCCTCGCCGCCCCGACTATAAAAGCAGCCCCTCTGCAGCCAGTTGGAGCACCTCAGCCACTCCCACTCCCTCCTAGAACCACTAGAAGCCGCAGCCCGGCCGGGCAGGCCGCAGGCTGCCGTCCCGGAGCCGAGCTCGCCGGCGATCCCCTCAAGATCGTTCTCACAGCTCCGGCCCCTCCCAAGCCAAGGCAACCCCGCCAGGGCCAACGCCTCTCCTTCGTGAAACCAACCCACCTAGCTGGAGCCCCTGGAGCCGCCCCAAGCCACCGTCTTCTTCAACTCCGGCAACCTCCACCCTCTGCCGCCGCTAGAGAGGTCAAATCCGACGCTGTCCGGCCACCGTTGGCCACGCTACGGGTACGGGCAGGTGCGTAATCATCTTCTCCGTCGACCCCTCCCTCTCGTTTTCCTCCAAGAAGCCTCACCGTCGGCGTGAGCTCCAGTGAAGCGCTGCCCCCCCTCTGTTTCCCTCTCTCCTCCCTCCGGCCTGACTAGCGGGGCCCGCTAGTTAGCCACTCATTACGCGCGCCAAGCGGTATGAGTGGTGGCGCCCCGGGAGTTTACGTTTTCGACGTCACCCCCTCTGTTTATTATTTCAAATCCATTTAAATTCCAGGAAACTTTAAATGGCCATAACTTTTTAACTATAATTCCAAATGCATTGATTCTTTTTGCATCGTGTTCTGTGTCCAAAAATCTAACAACATCCAAAAGATGGGATTTTTCCTTGCTGTCTAGATTTTTTGGTAATTTTCAGAAGGTTTCTTGATATTTTCTTTTTGTGGTTTTGAATATTTTCAGCAGAGCCAGCTTCTCTTGAGGATCCCCAGGAGCTTTGTGAACCTCATTAGTACTAAGGCAAGCCACAGTAACATTTTCATGGTGCCAATTCAATATTTATGATTTTCTTAATTGAACTTATGAGTATTGATGCATTTAAATTAGTTATATAATGATTATATTCTGTTAAATGTTGGTTATGTTAAAATACTTGAACTACAGAATGATTGAAGTAAATTTTGTTGGTAAGATAAGGAGAACTTAGTTGCAAGTGATGAATAAATAATATGGTCATAGAGTTTAATGATTAGTTTAATTATTATTTTTGCATGATGAAAAGATGATGAGAATGCTAGAAATGATTCTGGTATAAGTAAGGTGTGATGTTAACCTAAATAGTAGCATGAGTTGATGATGGCTCCGTAGGAGCGTGATCGATGCAGTTATTTGCAAGGTTATGTGATGCATATGTTAAGTGATGCACAGTATGGCATTATGACACTGGTTATTTTCACATTAAGTTGAACCTAATTAATAACTCAACTTGAATATGTTGTTGACCGGGTCATGGTGCCGCTGAAACGAGTCTTTCCCAGTTCAACCACATGTGCAGGTATGGGACGACCTTAATGCGTTTCATTGTCGTGCCTCTGGTTGGTGCCTCCATTTAGGGAAGGTTATGGGCGTGGCGTACCCTGGTCCGGTAGGCAAGCATAACATTGTGAGCCTGTTGTTAAGTTAAGTTTTGGTACCGGGTCCCAGAGTGGATCATGGCCACGATGGTGGTCGAGGTGTCTGGAGGTAGACACGGGGCCACCCAGGACTAGCCCATTGGAGGTCTGAGTCGGAAAGGCCGGGAGAGTGTCATGACAATGAAATGGTTTCGTCGGAACACTGTTGGTTCACCCGAATGGGAGTGCGAGGCCATGGGTTCCGTAGTGTGGGTACAGTGTACTAACATCTACAGAGTGTTTTTAATCTATCGATAGCCGAGTCCAAGGTTACGGACACGCTCGAAAGTAGGGTACACCATGGGTCAACACTTAATAAAATATGCACCCTAAGTTGTACTGAGGATGGCAGGGAGGCCATCATGTTAAGTCGGGCCACGAGTTGGTCGGGTGGTGATCGCCGTAAGGATCACGGGCCACGAGTTGCTCGGGTTGTGATCGCCGTAAGGATCACGGGCCACGAGTTGGTTGGGTTTTGATCGTTGTAAGGATCACGGGCCACGAGTTGGTCGGGTTGTGATCCCCGTAAGGATCACGAGTGTATTTTTGGAATTATCATGTTTGTGGTTTGGTATTGATCACGTCCGGTAAGCGAGTCTAGGGAATGAGTACCAGTTGAACATAGTCCCAGCATGTTGGATATATGGTTGCACTGTTGCTTAAATGATTAAATATCATGATATTGTCTGTCATTATGTTTATGCTTATTGTGAGCTTGCAAGTACATTCAATGTACTGACCTGGTGTGTCATGCCAGATTTCAGGAATGTCTCATTGGAAAGGAGTGCTGTCCGAGTCTAGATCGTGTCCACATCGGTGTCCCTGTGTTATGGAGTCCTGCTATGACGTTGTTCCGCTGCCGAGTAGTTGTCATGATCGAGGCCCCTTTATGTTCACTAAATAATGTACATATTGTTCAGCCGCACCATGTGTGCCGCTTGGCCTCGCTAACGGTTGTAATATAAACTATGCTCCGCTAGCATGTATAAAAGCGGTTGTTTTTCTGTACCATGTTGTTGTGTGTTGCCAGAAGACAAGGTCTCTGGGCTGGCAATGCAAGGTAAACCAGTCGCTCTGAGCCGGGGTGCCACAAACAGTAGCTATACTTAAACGGTGTTGCAAAACAATATCAGATATTAATAGCTCGGCATGACAAAACACGATCATCTGGACGAAGGGGATACAGACCTGCCCGAGGAAGATTATATATAATTTCATAAGTCCTTGGTTGATTTCGACTTTCGGCTGCACTGCTTGTTTGCTCCTCCACACATGACAGGATCGTTCCGCACTGCATTCAGCAAGTCAACGTACGAATAAGCTAATTTCATCTTGCGGTGGTCATTGTACCTAGTTACGAATGTAGGAATACCTGGAGCACCATGAGGTTAACTGACAACAGGTAGATGCAGCCATATAAATTTTGTGCGGTGCTACCAAAATTTAGGTTTGTATCCCTTCCCATTACGAGAATTCTTCTTGAAGTTGGTAGAATGTGACGGCTTGTTCTTTCCATCAAACTTGCCTTTCCCCTGAGATTTTTTCTTGTTGTTTTGGGGCTGGGTGGGCTGGAAGTTCTTCTCGTGTACCATGTGGGCACTAGAAGCTCCCTCAACGACCCGAGCACATGTGTCTTTTGCTCTCACCTTCTCCTCAAAATCAAGAGTGCTAATGAGATCCAAAACAGAAAACTCATGTCTCTTGTTTTTCAGAGAAGTAGAAAAATCGTTCCACGAAGGTGGAAGCATGGCAATGATGGTTCCAGCAACAAATTTGTCTGGCAACACACACTTAAAGTACTCAAGTTCCTTAGGGAGTTACTGTATCTCATCAGTCTGCTGAACAACAGAGCGCTCATCAGTCATCTTGTAGTCACAGAATTGCTCCATGACGTACAACTCGTTGCCAGCGCCCGAGGACCCAAACATGGCCTCGAGCGCAGCCCACATGTCTTTGCCGCTGTCAAACAACATATATGAATCCTCAATGGAATCGTCAAGAACACTCAACAGGGCGGCTTTGAAGAGGGTATCCATGTTTTGAAAAGCTTCCTCTTGTGTAGGATGAAGATCGCCCTCAGGCTTACCCTTAGTGGCGTCATAGTAGTACATGATCTGAAACCAATATACTGCTCTTGTGCGACACCTTTTATATTGCACCACCTTAAAAGTAGGCGGCTTCAAAAGTGCAGCAAAACCACTCGGAGTAAATTGCCTGTAATCAGGTTTTTGGATTGGATTGTTGAATATATGAGCAATTTAGTATGAGAATTAATCCGAATCTGCAGTAAATAGATCATGACGACAATTGCAAACATCAAAGTAATGATGTGGACTAAACCAGGAGGACAGAATCACATACTGCACAGCGGGAGCACAACCGATGTGGTTGATGTTGTCACTCATGTCGTTGATGAAAAGGTTACCAAGGTCGGGGAATAAGGCTGTCGTTGAGGAAGTCGTCGCTGGCAGCAGTCACAGGAGTGTGCTCCCCAAAAACCTGATCGCCCTTCTCCCATACAAGATCACGAAAGGCGGGGTTCGGAGGACTGTTGTCCCTTCTCGCGGTGCACGCCGGAAGGTGGGCTGGAGAAGAATTGCGTGGCGGTGCAAAGATCTGGAACGGTGCGAAACCATGTGATACAGCAGCGGCTAGGGTAGAGCATGTCAAGTCGGTCGTGCGAGTATAATAGTAGGCCTTTGGCCCCCAAACCCCACGTCCAAGTCAATAATAGCCCCACCAAGGTTTGTCTCAAAAAAACGAGTAATTAAGGCATCCGTTAGTCCCTTTAGTATAAATACTATATCATTAATAATGGCCCCACCTTTTGTCTCACAAAGTATGTTGAAGTACAACCGGCTACACATTTATTACAATCCGCTTCTCTTCTCTCTCGTCTTCTCTCTCCTTCAACTAAGCACAAATACTATATTTAAATCCTTATAGCCTGCTTATGTCATCTAATTGTAGTACTTGTTCCAAAGTTACTCTCCACCGTGTAGTCTGAAATGCCGGGCGTGCAGCGGGCGGTGCCCTTGGTTGGCGCGCTGCTTCAACGGCGGAAGAAGTGAGAGGTCGCATCGCCCTGACTTGCCATCAATGTGGAGCGGCGGGCTCAGCTGGCGTCAGGCAGGAAGTGCGCGCGGGAGGGTGGAGGGGTTTTTGTTGGTCCAAGAAGGTGAGAAGCCAACTTGGGATCGGTCCGGACAGGGAAATATCATGTGCTCCCATACTCTGTATATGACACTAGTTGTAACGCCCTCGATGCGGCTATATCTCCCACGTGTCGAAGCACGACTTAGAGGCATAACCGCATTGAAAGCAATGTCGCAAATGAGGTAATCTTTGCACAACCCATGTAATACATAAGGGAAAAGAGATACATAGTTGGCTTACAGTCGCCACTTCACACAATACATAAATAAACATCCATCATTCAGTTTACACTCAAGGTCCGACTACGGAACCAAAATAAAAGAAGACTACCCCAAAAGCAACACAGATCCCCGATCGCCCTAACTGGGCTCCACTACTGATCGTCTGGAAATGAAACATAGTAACGACCAAGGGCCTCATCAAATTCCCACTTCAGCTCAGTTGCGCCATCTGCGCTGGCATCACCGGTACCTGCATCTGTTTTGGTAGAATCTATGAGCCACGGGGACTTAGCAATCTCACACCCGCGAGATCAAGACTATTTAAGCTTAAGGGAAGGGTGGTGTAATGAGGTGGAGCTGCAGCAAGCGACTAGCGTATATGGTGGCTACGATCGCAAAAGAGAGCGAGAAGAGAAGCAAGACACGATCGTGAAGCTAGTAGCGATCAAGATGTGATCCTGAAACTACTTACGTCAAACATAACTCCAACACCGTGTTCACTTCCCGGACTCCGCCGAGAAGGGACCATCACGGTTACACACGCGGTTGATGTATTTTAATTAAGGTCAACTTCGGGTTTTCTACAACTAGAAATTAACAAATTCCCATCTGCCTCATAACCGCGGGCACGGCTTTCGAAAGATAATACCCTGCAGGGGTGTCCCAACTTAGCCCATCACAAGCTCTCACGGTCAACGAAGGAATAGACCTTCTCCCGGGAAGACCCGATCAGTCTCGGAATCCCGGTTCGCAGGACATTTCATCAATGGTAAAACTAGACCAGCAAAGCCACCCGACTGTGCCGACAAATCCCGATAGGAGCTGCACATATCTCGTTCTCAGGGCACAACGGATAGGTCAGCCTACGAGTAAAACCAGCCCTCGAGTTGCCCCGTGGTGGCCCCGCAGTCTGCCCGGTTCGGACCAACACTCGAAGGAGCACTGGCCCGGGGGGGCTAAAATAAAGATGACTCTCGGGCTCGCGAAAACCCAAGGGAAAAAGGGGTGTAGGTGGCAAATGGTAAAACCAAGGTTGGGCCTTGCTGGAGGAGTTTTATTCAAAGCGAACTGTCACGGGGGTCCCATAAATCACCCAACCGCGTAAGGAACGCAAAATCAAGGAACATAACACCGGTATGACAGAAACTAGGGCGGCAAGAGTGGAACAAAACACAAGGCATAAGGCCGAGTCTTCCACCCTTTACCAAGTATATAGATGCATTAATTAAAACAATAGATATTGTGATATCCCAAAATATCCGTGTTCCAACAAGGAACAAACTTCATCTTCACCTGCAACTAGCAACGCTATAAGAGGGGCTGAGCAAAGCGGTAACATAGCCAAACAACGGTTTGCTAGGACATGGATGGTTAGAGGTTTGACATGGCAATGTGGGTGGCATGATATAGCAAGTGGTAGGTATCGCAGTATAGGCATAGCAACAGAGCGAGCATCTAGCAAGCAAAGATAGAAGTGATATCGAAGGTATGGTCATCTTGCCTGCAAGGTTCTCAGAGTTGTCGAAGGCTTGATCCTCGTAGGCGTTCTCAACAGGTTCCTCGTACACGTACTCATCTCCCGGCTCTACCCAAAGCAAGAACACAAGCAATGGAACAACAATCAAACAAGGAGCAATGCACAAGCAATATGATGCAATACATGACATGCTATGCGAGATGTGATATGCAATGCATATGTGTGCTCCGGAAGGAAAATGATGAACAAGGCATCAACTTGGCAATCCAAGTATGCCGCTGGAAAGATGAGATGATTTCGGTTGAAATCGATATAAAGATCATCGGAATCGGATGCACGGTTTGCAAATGACAAGCAAAACAAGAATGACGTGAATCTGCGTTTAACAGCACGATGCTACTTAGCACGCAACAAGAAACTATGCTACATCACCCCAACATAAAAACAAAGCATATGGCAGTGATCTACAGGAGATCTTAACAAAAGAGGAACACTGAGCTATGGCTAAATCACATCCTAACATGTTCAAACAAGCATGGTGAAAGTGCAAAAAAATATCAGGTTCACAGACTTAGTGAAAATACTAGCATGCCAGAAATTAACATCAGGAAGGCATGTTTAGAGCAAGCAAACAACAAGCTACAGGAACTTATAATAGTAAAACAAGGCATGACATGAATCTACTCAAAGCATAGATCAATAGTCCCTTACTGACCATAAGCCAAAAAGGACCATAAGAAATGATGGCACCCATGTAAACATAGCAAGTTTCATTACAGATCTCAGACTTAGTAGAAAACTGGGCATGGCAAAAACAGATAACAAGTAGGCATGTTCGTGAGCTCGATGCACTCACTACAGAGCATCTCATGATAAACTAAGCATACACCCATCAAGAAGACATGGCATAGAAGCTATACATGGCAAGAACAACATCATAGCATACACGGATCAACTACAACCTTGTGAAAATTGAATCTCATGCAAACAATCTGCCAGGAAACATTTTGAAGCAAAAGTAGAGTACGAAAATGACATGCTAGACTACTCCATAAATGCCAACAAAGGCATTGATGGATAGAGAACATCCATATGTTCAAAACACCCTTATTGATCATGCTCAAAAAGGGCATAGATCTCTCTAAAACAACATGAACATGTGGCATAAAAATAACAGCAGGACATGACTTAGTGAAAACAGTAAGTTCCTGAAATCAGCAACATTATCATCCCTAGTTTGCATGCTTGTTCTAATCACCACATAACTCACGAAAATACATGGCATACACCCCTGGAAAGAAGGCATGGCATAGTTCAACACACATGTAGGGCTCAAGTTCATAAGGTGCACACATTAATCATGGCAAAAATGATAAAAGTGCAAGTTCTGTTAAGAAACAGAAACTAACATCACATAGCCCTGTTCCAACAGCATTTCGGGCATTAAGATGAGCTCAAATGAAAATGGTGCAATGAGATAAAATGATCTACTCTTTGAGGCGAACAATTTGATATGCTACACGCCCAAAACGGAGCCACGAGTGCGGAGATGTGATGCAATGAAAATGCAAGAAAATTAACACAGAAAAGACTTAGTGGATTTCGGGGGGGAGAAGAAAGTCAACCTAGGGTGATCTTGGATCTGGATCTGGCCGGATCGGGGTGTCGCCGGAGTCTCGCCGGAGTTGGAGCTCCGGCGGAGGTGGCCGGAGCGGAGTCGGCCGGCGGCGCGCGGGGCCGAGGCCGGAGGCGGGGCGGACGACGG
>NC_057797.1:406275113-406284532 GCF_018294505.1 Triticum aestivum | reverse complement strand
TGTCGCGCTGCGATTCGCCGGGGGCGCGGCGGCGGACGCGTCCGGTCCGATCCGGACGTGTCCGGCGGCGCGGAGAGGGATTTTTGCTAGGGTTTGCCCGTGAATTCGGGGGAGGGATCTATATATAGAGGTAGAGGGAGCTAGGAGACTCCAAATGGGGTGCGGTTTTCGCCCACACGATCGTGATCGAATGACCGAGAGCATGGAGGTGACTTAGATGGGTTATTGGGCTGTTTTGGAGGGTTGTTGAGCTGCAACTTAAAAGAAGCCTTTGCGAGAGTGCGGTTAACCGTTGGAGTACCAAACGATCTCCAAATGACCCGAAACTTGACAGGTGGTCTACCGGTGCTATACCAGGGCCACTTGGCAAGGCTCGGTCCATCCCGAGAATGTTCAACACCCGCACACAGAAAAATGTAAAAGGGGACGCCGGGGAACATAGGAGTGCCGGATTGCAAAACGGACAACGGGGAAAATGCTCGGACTCATGAGACGAACACGTTTGCAAATGAGATGCACATGATGACATGATATGAGATGCATGACATGGACAAAATGCAAAACAAAAACAAAACCCAACCACGGAGGGAATAACATAGCACATGTCTGCAAATGGCAAGAGTTGGAGTTACAAATATGGAAAGTTACATCCGGGGTGTTACAACACTCCACCACTACAAGAGGATCTCGTCATGAGATCTAGGACTGAAGGAACTCCGGATATTCGGAATGGAGGTGATCCTCGCGCTCCCAGGTGGCTTCTCGGTCAGAATGGTGTGACCACTTCACTTTCAGGAATTTGATTGACTTGTTGCGAGTCTTGCGCTCGGTTTCTTCAAGAATAGCAACGGGGTGCTCATGATAAGAGAGATCTTCTTGGAGGTCAATTTCTTCAAAGTTGATGGTGCGCTCAGGAATCTTGAAGCACTTGCGAAGCTGTGACACGTGAAACACATCGTGCACGTTTGCAAAGTTGGATGGAAGCTCAAGTTGATAGGCCAGATCGCCTCTTTTGCCAATGATCTTGAAAGGACCCACGTATCTAGGGGCAAGCTTCCCTTTGATACCGAAGCGACGAGTGCCTTTCATTGGAGAGACGCGGAGGTAGACATGGTCTCCGATTTCAAAAGCCACATCACGGTGCTTGTCATCATAATAGCCCTTCTGGCGCGATTGCGCGGCTTTAAGATTCTCACGAATGACTTTGCACATTTCTTCGGCTTCTGTGATCAAGTCGTTGCCAAGAAGTTGGCGTTCACCTGTCTCGGACCAATTGAGAGGAGTACGACACTTTCTGCCATAGAGAATTTCGAATGGGGCCTTGCCCGAACTTTCTTGGAAGCTGTTGTTGTAGGAGAACTCGGCATATGGAAGACACTCTTCCCACTTCATGCCAAAGGAAATGACACAAGCCCTGAGCATATCTTCAAGGATTTGATTGACTCGCTCGACTTGGCCACTTGTTTGAGGATGGAAGTTGTGCTGAAACGAATGTTGGTGCCCATGGCCTTCTGAAAGGAGTCCCAGAACATAGAAGTGAAGATGCTTCCACGGTCTGAAGAGATCAATTGTGGAATACCGTGCAAGGAGACAATTCTGGAGGTGTATAGCTCTGCCAGCTGAGCTGCTGTGATAGATTCTTTGACAGGAAGAAAATGAGCCACTTTAGTAAGCTTGTCAATGACAACGAAGATAGCATCATTTCCACGCTTGGACTTAGGAAATCCAGTCACGAAGTCCATCTCGATATGATCAAACTTCCATTCCGGAATAGCAAGAGGTTGGAGGAGACCTACTGGTCTTTGGTGTTCTACTTTCACCCTTCTGCAGACATCACATTCATTCACGAATTGAGCAATTTCTCGCTTCATTCGAGTCCACCAATACGACTGCTTGAGGTCATGGTACATCTTCGTACTTCCAGGATGAATGGATAGGAGGGAATTGTGTGCCTCGTTCATGATGACTTTTCTTAGATCGCCTTTAGGAACCACAATACGATCCTCAAAGAAAAGAGTATCTTTGTCATCCAAGCGATAGCACTTGTATTTGGAAATGCCCTTGTCAATACCACGTTTCACCTTCTTCACCATGCCATCCAGGAGTTGTGCCTCACGAATTTGATCTTCCAAAGAAGGAGAGACTATGAGGTTGGCAAGAAAGCCTTGAGGAACAACTTGAAGGTTCAGTTTGTGGAAAGCTTCACAAAGATCCGGTTGAAATGGCTTGAGAATTAGACTGTTGCAATAAGCCTTTCTGCTCAGAGCATCTGCAATCACATTGGCCTTGCCAGGAGTATATTCAATACTTGGATTGTACTCTTGAATCATTTCGACCCATCGAGTTTGCCTGAGGTTGAGGTTTGGTTGAGTGAAGATATACTTGAGACTCTTGTGATCGGTGAAAATGTCCACTTTCCTTCCCAACAAGAGATGTCTCCATGTTATCAATGCATGGACAACTGCCGCCAACTCAAGATCGTGAGTGGGGTAGTTCTTTTCGTTGGGCTTCAACTGACGAGAGGTATAGGCCACAACCTTCTTCTCTTGCATTAACACAGCACCGAGACCTTGCAAGGAAGCATCACAGAAAACTTCGAATGGCTTGGATTCGTCAGGAGGAGTCAAGACAGGAGCTATAACTAGCTTCCCTTTGAGGGTGTTGAAAGCGACATCACACTCAGGCGTCCAGACATACTTGACATGCTTCTGGAGGAGTTTGGTAAGAGGCTTTGCAATCTTAGAGAAGTTCTCAATGAATCTTCGACAATAGCTTGCAAGCCCAAGAAAACTGCGGAGCTGCTTGACATTCTGAGGAGGTTCCCAATTCAGAACCGCAGAAACCTTCGCCGGATTAACAGCAATTACCTTGGCGGAGATGATGTGACCAAGATAAAGAACTTCATCAAGCCAGAACTCACATTTGGAAAACTTCGCATAGAATTGATGCTCTCTGAGCTTGTCGAGCACCAATCGCAAATGTTTGGCATGATCCTGCTTTTTCTTGGAGAAGACCAAAATATCATCGAGATACACCAAGACGAAATCATTGGTGTAGGGGTTGAAGATAAAGTTCATCATGCGAGAGAAAGTTGGAGGAGCATTGACAAGGCCGAAAGACATGACACTATATTCATAAGAACCAAAGCTTGTTCTGAATGTTGTCTTGGGAATATCTTGTTCACGAATGCGAATCTGATGAATACGGTCAAGCTTGGAGAATACTTTAGCACCTTTGAGTTGCTCGAATAGCTCATTGATGTTAGGAAGTGGATACTTGTTCTTGATTGTCTTCTTGTTCAATGGACGGTAATCGACACAAAGTCGGTCCGTGCCATCCTTCTTCTGGACAAAAAGAACTCCACATCCCCATGGAGATGAACTCGGTCTGATCAAACCCAGACGCTCTTGTTCATTGAGCTGCTTCTTCAATTCTTTTAGCTCCTTGGGTCCAAGCTTGTAAGGACGCTTGCAAACGGGTTCAGTGCCGGGCTCAAGATCGATAACGAATTCGACTGGCCGATGCGGAGGCATACCCGGAAGCTCTTCTGGAAAGACATCTTGGTACTCACAAACGACTGGAATTTGAGAGATTGCATCCAACTCGCCCTTCTCATTGAGAGAAAACAACTGAATGGTTTCATCACGAGCGGCATAGATGATAACATCCTTAGAAGGGTGTGTCAATTGAATTTGCCTGGCAGCACAATCAAGCTGAGCCTTGTGCTGAGAAAGCCAGTCCATCCCGAGAATTAGAGCAATATCCGAGTCACCAAGAACAACTGGAGAAGACAGAAATCTATAGTCGCCCATCTTGATTGTGGTATCCGGAACCACCAAACTGGAGCTCAACCGTTTACCCGGAGAAATGACAGCCATGGGTTTATCCAAATGAGAAGAAGTGAAATCATGCTTGGCAAAAAACGGTCTTGACATGAAACAATGCGATGCACCAGTATCGAATAAGACTTTTGCAGGAATAGAGTTAACTTGAAGGTTACCCATGATCACATCTGAAGAATCCTCTGCCTGAGCTGCATTCATCAAGTTCACTTTTGCATGCTTTGGATTATGCTTGACCACTGCATTGCTTGAAGACCTCACTGGAGGAGGAGGAGGAAGGCGCCTTTGGTTGAAGCATTTGTTCGCATAGTGACCCTTCTGCTGGCACTTGTTGCAGGTCACCTCTGAGAGCGGACGGTGATAAGGAGCATTTGACTTTGGAGCTTGAGGCTGAGACTTGTTCTGGTAGCTTGGGTTGGGTGGGTGGGAAGATCCACGACCACCTGAGTTCTTCTGCTGGTAAGGCTGGCGAAACGGAGGAGGAGGAAGGTAGAACTTTTGCTGCTTTGCTCCCACTTGAGAGGAAGAAGACTGAACTGCATCCCTTATTCTCTTCTTCGAAGCCTCACACTTGAGCTGAGCACCTTCTTGCTTGAGGGCCATATTGTAGAATTGATCAAACTGAGTAGGCTCAACAAGAATGAGAGCTAACTGCAGATCCTCTCTAAGGCCACCTCTGAACTGATAGATCATACTCTTCTCATCAGGAATGTCTTGTTTAGCGAAGCGAGCAAGTTTCTGAAACTGTATGTTGTATTCGTACACTGACATGTTTCCTTGCTTGAGATTGCGGAACTCCTCACGCTTGCTCTCAACAACACTGGTAGGAATGTGGTGAGCTTTAAAGTCCCGACAAAAGTCAGTCCAAGTAATCACTCGACCTCCTCTGGAATCCTTGTATTGCTGGAACCAATCAGCTGCCTGATCCTTGAGCTGAAAAGACGCGAACTTGACATAGTCCTCAGGCCGGACATTGCTGCATTCGAAATGATTGTTGATATCCACGAGCCAATCGTCGGCGTCTGTGGCCTCGGCACAGTAGCTGAAAGACTTTGGCTGATTTGCAAGGAACTGGTTGAGGGTAGGGAACTGAGGCTGATGGTAGAACTGCCCTTGACCTTGATTCCCTTGGTTGCCTTGGCCTTGGTTACGCTCTTGCATCAGCTGAATCAACAACTGAGCGTTGGCATTAGTGGTTGACATCAAAGTTTTCCATGCCTCCGGAGGCGGAGGTGGAGGTGGAGGGTTCGCCTGACTCCCATCACTGCGTTCCGAATTCTGACGCGTTGGTGGTGCCATCCTGAAGAGGGTGACATCCGTTAGCATCTTGATAGACAGATAGACAAGTTGAATCAATGGATAGAAATTGCAACATATAGTCTTCACAATAAACATTCGAACAGGGATGAACGAATGAATTTCAAAGTAAACATCACGTCCATTAAGGTGAGAAGCCACATGATAAGAGATTGATGAATGAAAATAAAAACAAGGTATGAATGGAACAAATAAGTGGTAAGGATTACCCAATCACAAACCAAATATCTGCGGAAGAAATGCTAGAGCTACTTGAATCCCACCTATAAACTCCCGAAACTTTCCGGTTATGCAATCAGGTGTTGGGGATACAGGGGAAGCAATATATCTCACCCAAACTAACAATTCCTACATCCAGCTGTATCCATCCGTCAACACATAACCAAGAAACCTTCGGAAATCGTGTACCTCAACCTTCGAAAAGCATCCGTTATACGAGTCATGGCAATACTCCCGTACTCACCTCAGTACTGGGTTAGCGGGGTATCTCACCAACGAACTGCATAAAAGAGATTTTCGATGTCGGCGTACTAAACTCAGGTATTCCATAACTGCAACGATAAAATTATGACGACAACACCTCAGAGCTCAACTCCCCGGGACACTTCCACTAAACCCCTGACAGGAGGCACCAAGACAATGTTCTGATCATAAAACCATCGGAACGATTCCAAGATACCCGCGTGATCCTAAAAAATTTTTTTAGTGAAATTTGAGGAGAGGAAAGTCAAAACTTCTACGTCAGGAGACCTCACCAGAGCGACGAAGGGACTGAGGAGTAAAAAGAATTCCTAACTCTCCGATATATATATAATCCTAAATGACTCAAAACATTTTTCTAGACACAACTCGGCCGCTAAAAACGATCAAGCAGTGGGGCTCCTAAGGTCGGGGAAGGCTCTGATACCAACTTGTAACGCCCTCGATGCGGCTATATCTCCCGCGTGTCGAAGCACGACTTAGAGGCATAACTGCATTGAAAGCAATGTCGCAAGTGAGGTAATCTTTGCACAACCCATGTAATACATAAGGGAAAAGAGATACATAGTTGGCTTACAGTCGCCACTTCACACAATACATAAATAAATATCCATCATTCAGTTTACACTCAAGG
Source organism: Triticum aestivum (assembly GCF_018294505.1). Taxonomy (NCBI): domain Eukaryota; kingdom Viridiplantae; phylum Streptophyta; class Magnoliopsida; order Poales; family Poaceae; genus Triticum; species Triticum aestivum. The sequence goes on along the minus strand of NC_057797.1, from coordinate 406,278,259 downwards.
TCCGACTACGGAACCAAAATAAAAGAAGACTACCCCAAAAGCAACACAGATCCCCGATCACCCCAACTGGGCTCCACTACTGATCGTCTGGAAATGAAACATAGTAACGACTAAGGGCCTCATCAAATTCCCACTTCAGCTCAGTTGCGCCATCTGCGCTGGCATCACCGGTACCTGCATCTATTTTGGTAGAATCTGTGAGCCACGGGGACTCAGCAATCTCACACCCGCGAGATCAAGACTATTTAAGCTTAAGGGAAGGCTGGTGTAATGAGGTGGAGCTGCAGCAAGCGACTAGCGTATATGGTGGCTACGATCGCAAAAGAGAGTGAGAAGAGAAGCAAGGCACGGTCGTGAAGCTAGTAGCGATCAAGAAGTGATCCTGAAACTACTTACGTCAAACATAACTCCAACACCGTGTTCACTTCCCGGACTCCGCCGAGAAGGGACCATCACGGTTACACACGCGGTTGATGTATTTTAATTAAGGTCAACTTCGGGTTTTCTACAACCGGACATTAACAAATTCCCATCTGCCTCATAACCGTGGGCACGGCTTTCGAAAGATAATACCCTGCAGGGGTGTCCCAACTTAGCCCATCACAAGCTCTCACGGTCAACGAAGGAATAGACCTTCTCCCGGGAAGACCCGATCAGTCTCGGAATCCCGGTTCGCATGACATTTCGACAATGGTAAAACTAGACCAGCAAAGCCACCCAACTGTACCGACAAATCCCGATAGGAGCTGCACATATCTCGTTCTCAGGGCACAACAGATAGGTCAGCCTACGAGTAAAACCAGCCCTCGAGTTTCCCCGTGGTGGCCCCGCAGTCTGCCCGGTTCGGACCAACACTCGAAGGAGCACTGGCCCGGGGGGGCTAAAATAAAGATGACCCTCGGGCTCGCAAAAACCCAAGGGAAAAAGGGGTGTAGGTGGCAAATGGTAAAACCAAGGTTGGGCCTTGCTGGAGGAGTTTTATTCAAAGCGAACTGTCACGGGGGTCCCATAAATCACCCAACCGCGTAAGGAACGCAAAATTAAGGAACATAACACCGGTATGACGGAAACTAGGGCGGCAAGAGTGGAACAGAACACCAGGCATAAGGCCGAGTCTTCCACCCTTTACCAAGTATATAGATGCATTAATTAAAACAATAGATATTGTGATATCCCAAAATATCCGTGTTCCAACAAGGAACAAACTTCATCTTCACCTGCAACTAGCAACGCTATAAGAGGGGCTGAGCAAAGCGGTAACATAGCCAAACAACGGTTTGCTAGGACATGGATGGTTAGAGGTTTGACATGGCAATGTGGGTGGCATGATATAGCAAGTGGTAGGTATCGTAGCTTAGGCATAGGAACAGAGCGAGCATCTAGCAAGCAAAGATAGAAGTGATATCGAAGGTATGGTCATCTTGCCTGCAAGGTTCTCAGAGTTGTCGAAGGCTTGATCCTCGTAGGCGTTCTCAACAGGTTCCTCGTACACGTACTCGTCTCCCGGCTCTACCCAAAGCAAGAACACAAGCAATGGAACAACAATCAAACAAGGAGCAATGCACAAGCAATATGATGCAATACATGACATGCTATGCGAGATGTGATATGCAATGCATATGTGTGCTCCGGAAGGAAACTGATGAACAAGGCATCAACTTGGCAATCCAAGTATGCCGCTGGAAATATGAGATGATTTCGGTTGAAATCGATATAAAGATCACCGGAATCGGATGCACGGTTTGCAAATGACAAGCAAAACAAGAATGACGCGAATCTGCGTTTAACAGCACAATGCTACTTAGCACGCAACAAGAAACTATGCTACAGCACCCCAACATAAAAACAAAGCAAATGGCAGTGATCTACAGGAGATGCTTAACAAAAGAGGAACACTGAGCTACGGCTAAATCACATCCTAACATGTTCAAACAAGCATGGTGAAAGTGCAAAAAAATATCAGGTTCACAGGCTTAGTGAAAATACTAGCATGCCAGAAATTAACATCGGGAAGGCATGTTTAGAGAAAGCAAACAACAAGCTACAGGAACTTATAATAGCAAAACAAGGCATGACATGAATCTACTCAAAGCATAGATCAATAGTTCCTTACTGACCATAAGCCAAAAATGACCATAAGAAATGATGGCACCCATGTAAACATAGCAAGTTTCATTACAGATCTCAGACTTAGTAGAAAACTGGGCATGGCAAAAACAGATAACAAGTAGGCATGTTCGTGAGCTTGATGCACTCACTAAAGAGCATCTCATGATAAACTAAGCATACACCCATCAAGAAGACATGGCATAGAAGCTATACATGGCAGGAACAACATCATAGCATACACGGATCAACTACAACAACCTTGTGAAAATTGAATCTAATGCAAACAATCTGCCAGGAAACATTTTGAAGCAAAAGTAGAGCACGGAAATGACATGCTAGACTACTCCATAAATGCCAACAAAGGCATGGATGGATAGAGCACATCCATATGTTCAAAACACCCTTACTGATCATGCTCAAAAAGGGCATAGATCTCTCTGAAACAACATGAACATGTGGCATAAAAATAACAGCAGGACATGACTTAGTGAAAACACTAAGTTCCTGAAATCAGCAACATTATCATCCCTAGTTTGCATGCTTGTTCTAATCACCACATAACTCACAAAAAGACATGGAATACACCCCTGGAAAGATGGCATGGCATAGTTCAACACACATGTAGGGCTCAAGTTCATAAGGTGCACACATTAATCATGGCAAAAATGATAAAAGTGCAAGTTCTGTTAAGAAACAGAAACTAACATCACATAGCCCTCTTCCAACAGCATTTCGGGCATTAAGATGAGCTCAAATGAAAATGGTGCAATGAGATGAAATGATCTACTCTTCGAGTCGAACAATTTGATATGCTACACGCCCAAACGGAGCCACGAGTGCGGAGATGTGATGCGATGAAAATGCAAGAAAATTAACACAGAAAAGACTTGGTGGATTTCGGGGGGGAGAAGAAAGTCAACCTAGGGTGATCTTGGATCTGGATCTGGCCGGATCGGGGTGTCGCCGGAGTCTCACCGGAGTTGGAGCTCGGGCGGAGGTGGCCGGAGCGGAGTCGGCCGGCGGCGCGCGGGGCCGAG
>NC_057797.1:406210904-406274515 GCF_018294505.1 Triticum aestivum | reverse complement strand
CCGATCCGGACGTGTCCGGCGGCACGGAGAGGGATTTTTGCAAGGGTTTGCCCGTGAATTCAGGGGAGGGATCTATATATAGAGGTAGAGGGAGCTAGGAGACTCCAAATGGGGTGCAGTTTTCGCTCACACGATCGTGATCGAACGACCGAGAGCATGGAGGTGACTTAGATGGGTTAGTGGGCTGTTTTGGAGGGTTGTTGGGCTGCAACTTAAAAGAGGCCTTTGCGAGAGTGCGGTTAACCGTTGGAGTACCAAACGAACTCCAAATGACCCGAAACTTGACAGGTGGTCTACCGGTGCTACACCAGGGCCACTTGGCAAGGCTTAGTCCATCCCAAGAATGTTCAACACCCGCACATGGAAAAATGTAAAAGGGGACGCCGGGGAACATAGGAGTGCCGAATTGCAAAACGGACAACGGGGAAAATGCTCGGAATCATGAGACGAACACGTTTGCAAATGAGATGCACATGATGACATGATATGAGATGCATGACATGGACAAAATGCAAAACGAAAACAAAACCCAACCACGGAGGGAATAACATAGCACATGTCCGAAAATGGCAAGAGTTGGAGTTACAAATATGGAAAGTTACATCCGGGGTGTTACACTAGTCTATGTTACTAGTCCATCCTTTCCGGTTTATAGAGATGTTTAGAGTAACATACTAATATGTTACAGTATAAGTTTGTCACATCCCTTGCTTCTGGTACTGCCTGGTGTGGGCATCTTGTTGCATCATGTTTAAACTCTTTTGAAACATGAAATGGGGATGTTCAAACCCTAGCATCAAATGTAATTCAAATAGGTTCAACCTAAAAATATTTTCAATGAACTCAAAATGCCCGTTAAAAATGTTCATCATTTCTGGATTAAGGTGGAAGCATCTACCAAAAATGGTTTGCATTTTTGAAGGACATACTTGGGCTTTGAATTAAATCAATAAGTATTTGAGTTGGAGCTATAAAATTCTATAAATAACTATATAGCACCAATATTTCTGAAAATTGTAGAGGGTCTCTGGAATAAGTCCATCTTGCAGCCACTACTTTTCTCAGAATTTACCAAAATGATTTAGTGGTTAAACTAAATCAAAACAAAGGTTAAAAAATGAAAAAACAAAAGAGAGAGAGAGAGAGAGGGGAAAGGACCCAGGTCCACTTACCTGGCTGGGCCGCCCCAGCTGGCATGTGCCAGTCGTCACCCACCTCTGCCAGTAGGCAGAGGAGGGACAGCGCACGGCGCGCGCGGGCGCCACGCCACCAGGCTGCCTGCCTGCGTCCCCTGGCCACCGCGACGCCACGCGTCTTCTCCTTGGTGCCGCCTCGACCCCCTGGACACCACTCTCCCCTCCTCTGCCCTCTCCCTCGTCCTCTCCTGCTATGGCCGACGCGCCCATAAGCCGCCGTCGCCGTAGTCGACGCCACCGCCTCTCCCTCGACCCCTCGCCGTGCCTGCGAGCTCCGCCTCGACTCCTCTTCCTCCTCGACAAGCCAGGTGATGCCAGAAGCCCCGAAGTGATGTCCTCGCCATCGTCTTCTTCCTCCGGACACTGGAGATCGACTTTGTTGTTCCGCCCACACCGGACCTCCCCTGAGCTGCTGACCTCCTCCAGGAGATCGTTGTGAGCTTCCTCGCCGAACCCCACTCTTCCCCCTCACGTTTGCGAGCTCCAGTACGCATCTCCGCCATGGACGAAAGCTTGGCTTCGCCGCGGATGCTACCGCCGTCGTTCTAGCCACAGCCGCTCACGTCCGAGCCTACCAATGGGCTCAGAATGCTCCCAGGAGCCGAGCGCACCCATCCGCTAGCCCTCCCGTGCACAATAACGCCACACCAGACTCCGCCCGAACTCCGGCCGCCACCATGAGGTCGCTTCCGGCGAACTTCGGCCACCCCACGCCTTCCTGTTGGTCCCCCTGGATGCGCGCAGGCATGGGCTACCTCCTGGTGCCCTCGGCGCATCGATCCGTCGCCCCTGGCGCAACTCCGACGGACGCCGCCGCGGATTGAGGTCGCCGCCGGCCTAACTCCGGCCAAGCCGACGTGGCACACTTAATTAGCGGATAAACACCCCGCTAACCGACCCCCTAGGCCACCGACACATGGGCCCCATTGCCTAATTAACTGCAGCTTTATTTCTGCTTAGATTAGTTATAACCCAACGGGACCCACACGTCAGAGTTCACCGTGCTGATGTGGCCGTTGACCGGACCCACCTGTCTGTGACACTAACCAGCGCTGAGTCACTGACCAGTGGGCCCCACTGGTCAGGTTTGACCCGGGGCAGCTCTATTGACCAGCTGACATCACAGTGACACAATGCTGACGTGGTAAGTCACTTCTGGATTAAATTTAATTAGAAAATTCCAGAAATTAGCTAAAACTTCTAAAAATCATAGAAATTAATATATCTATATCTATTCTATACCTAATAATAAAGCAAGGTGCGTTTCACCGATTTTTTAATCCGTTCACCTCTATTTTGGTAAGATTTTTTATTATCTGAGGTGGTACTATTTTTTGTGCCGTACGATCGCATGAAAATATTGTAGGCTGAAGTTTCGTAAGTAACAAGTCCGTCTTGGGCCTGGCAGCCTTGCAGATGGGATTTCCTAGAGCCCAAAGAAATACTAGGCCGATAGCCACGTGAGTGGGCTTTCTACTGTACGGCAAAAAATCTCCCAAGGGATTCTAGATACAACAACCAGCTGAGCTAAGCACTTTTGATGTTTAGTTGTCCCACACTTCCTTTGTAAACCCGAAATCAACACAGATGGTGAAAATGAGTAGCCTTCTCATGTTTGGGACGATCTAATTACGGATGGGCACTAATTAAAGAAGGATGGATTGCATATAATGAAAGTAATTAAAGGAAGGATCTGTGGGCTCGATACACAAAAAATGCATGTGGGCAAGGAGGAGCACCATGACATGTGGAGAGCACGGAGCTTGCCGGCGACAAAGCGCTGGAAAAGTACGACGAGCATGCATGTGTTCGAGCAGGTGCCTCCACAACCGAAGCCACTGGGTTGTGCGCGTTCATATATGCATGTATTCTGTATTCATGCAGGCGACCACCACTGAAGCAACTAGCCTGTGTGTGCGCATTCAATACATGCACATGAAATGGAACCTATTGGATGGTGACATCAGCCGACAGCGACGATGAGTTACGACACTCCACACTTAGACCTGTACGTGTGTTCCTTGACGCTGCGAAGGAGCAGAGGGCACCGGAGTCCAGTCCGAGGCTGCCGCGAGTATTTATATGAATCTATATTGTTGTCGGGGATTGCAGGTTACAGAATTTTATACGTGTAATCGAGCATTTCTGCTTAGGCCAACTCTCCTTTTTCTATTCTATTCAAGAATATTGTTTGCAACATGGAGAATTTCGTAAAAGATGTAGTAGCATTTGAAAGACACGTCAAAAAGCACAAACCATCTTGATCATGAAAATCCTAAACCATCTAGAATGAGGTGGACAAATACGAGAAGGAGGATAAGAGAAGCACCAAAATTTCATGCAATACAAACATCTGAAACCTCTCGTTCAAAATTTATTTTGAGCGAACCTGTCGTTCAATCTAGCAAAATCCTACAACCCACGTAAGTATACGTCCTGGTTTTGACACATTCCACGCCAGTTTTGGTCAATTAGGGATTTATCACCAACCCAATATTTTAATTCGATGGAATTGACCGGTAGATGTGTATTTCATGGTTATGTTCTTTTGTTGATCTTATAGCTTGATCCTTGGAGGAACAAAGGTCGATCGACCAAGAAGAGCTCTTTCAAGCTATAGCACTTGCTCGTTTTGTCTCATGGTATCAAATTATCCTCTTTCCTTTTGTTTTGGTGGAAGTTATACTATTTGTTGTGTTATGATTTTTTTTATCAAAATGAAGTATTATGTGGTGGGTGGTGTGATTGACTGCAATTTTTTTAGGATTAACTATAAAGGTTTATAGGAGTTCTGGGATTAATTGCAAATATATATTTCTAGGATTAACTACAAAGAATATTACATAATAGTATATTAATTTTCTTAGGGGGGAGTAAGACAACCTGCACCTCTGGTTTAGCATTTTAGGGAAACAGTTTACCAAAGCAGAACGAGTTTTTAGAATATGGTAATTTGCCATGTTGGTATTTGTCGTCTCAATTGTTGGGTAGTTGATAGCGCCTAAACTGAAGATTACACCATGTTACAATTGAAGGCGTCCAACTAAATCTTCTTTTGTTTGTATCCTTCTCAATTGTTCTAATTTCTAAGCAATATATGTATTCGTGTGGCAACATTGAATGTTAAAGTATTCAGTTTCAAAGGTTCAATGAGAGGTGTCTCATGCACTGGTCAAGCTCATCGCCTTGGGATTTACCATGTTCGGACAAGTTATGATTAGGTTGACACCACGGCGAGGGTGAAAAAGGATAGGCGGTAATACGGATGGGACGTTGTTTTCAAAAAGTGGGCGTGATTTTTTTTGTTCTCCCGTTGCAATGCACGGGCATCTTTGCTAGTAACTCCAAATGAAATAAGTTATATATGAAAAATGATCAGAAAAATCCAATCTATCCATCTGTACCATTTTCATGCATGTTAGGACAACTTATGACTACTGTTTAGGACAATTCAATTAAATGGCATTTAAGAAATCACATATGGAGTTTCAATTTGAACCTAGTGTTCAAACCAACTCCATTTAACTTGTTGTTAGTTGCATTAGCTCAATCAACAACATATTGCCATGTCACATTCATGCATCATAATGTTGCATTGCATTGACTGTGTTTCCTTCTCCGTTGTCGGTATTTGCCCCCTCTCGATAGACGTGGTTTCAACGATGAGTTCGATGACACCGATGAAGAACTATACTATCTTCAAAAGTGCCAGGCAAGCAAAACCCCCTTGTTCATTCCGATACAATCCCACTCTCTCGCTCCTGCTCTCTTTTACTGCATCAGGACAACAACAATTCATCTATTACTTGCCACGGTAGCTGAACCCCTTTTCCTCTGCATGACCTGTCATTGCCACACTAAATAGATGACACCCACTAGCATGAGTAGGAGTTGTTTGAGCCCTGATGTGCCTACTCATTCATGCGTGTTTTCCATGCCTGCAATTGCTTAGAGTTGTGTCAGGTCTGATTCATCGGGGATGAATTGGAATGTGATGAACATGTCCTAATGTGTGTGAGCTAAGTGTGTGAACACGATTTGATAAAGGTAGCGGTGAGAGGCCATGTAGGAGTACATGGTGGGTTGTCTCATTGATGCCGTCCTCAGGAACTGAGTTCTGTGTTTGTGATCCATGAAACAGTTACTACCATGCATTGGGCCCTAAAATATGACCCCGCTCGACTTATTAACCACCCGAGTGCTCTGTCCAGGAGTTGCAAGTAGTTTCTGGTGTTTTTACTATGCTGGAGGCCGTGTGTAGTGCCGACCCGAGGGGTGGGCTGTGATGCGGTAGGCACGTGGCACGGTGTACCGGGCGCCCGTTTGGTGTCTTGGGAACCCTGCACACATCGTTCGGGGCCGTATGTGGAAACTTCGGCCGGACTCCCTGCGGATGGATCCTGAATAGGCGATAAACCTGGACTAGAGACTTGAGTGTTTAGGTAGTTCATGGTCTACACCCACGTCGGCTTTTGATTGAAGTCTGCCGAGCACATGTCGTGTGCAGACGCTAAGTGGTGGAAACATGTATGAAGAAGTACACCCCTGCAGGGTTATAAATGATCTATTCTATTAGCCACGTCCGCGGTAAAGGACTTCTGGGTTGCCTATACAGCTCGTAGACAAGTGAAAGTGGATACTCTAAAATGCGCAAGATAAGCGTGAGTGCAATGGATGGCTTTCTCGTAGGGAGACGGGAGCGGATCCATAGTGGTGTATTGATATGGTGAATATGTGGACTCGTGTGCGCCACCTCAAAAGAGTTACTTGCAGTCGTAGTTCAGGATTGCCACCGAGTCAAAGATGGCTTGCTGCAGTTAAACCCCACCATCCCCTTTGTTGATAATGATGCATATGTAGATAGTTTTGATGTAAATCTTGCTGGGTACATTTGTACCCACGTTTGCCTATTTTATGTTTTTGCAGAGAGACTTCAGTCTCACTAGTAGTTCCGTGTGAACTTCGACGTTTAGCTTGTTACCTTAGCTACGATCTTGTGCCCTCGGCAGGATCTGGTAGATAGTCAGGCTTCTCAGCCTTTTTCATTTATTGTTGTGTGTACTCAGAAAAAGATTCCGCATGTGCTTTGACTTGTATGCTCTGAATGTTGGGTCATGAGACCCATGTTTGTAATAGCTCGCTCCTCGGAGCCTATTGAATAAAATACTTGTGTTGTAGAGTCATGTTGTGATGCCATGTTGTATTTGCACATATCGAGCATATTGTGTGTATGGTATTGAAATGCTTGGTATGTGTGGGATCTGACTATCTAGTTGTTTATCCTTAGCAGCCTCTCTTTCCGGGAAATGTCTCCTAGTGCTTCCACTAAGCCTTGGTAGCTTGTTACTGCTCCGGAACACTTAGGTTGGTCGGCATGTGTCCTTCTTCGTTCCTGTGTCTGTCCCTTCAGGGAAATGTCACGCGGTGTCTACCGGAGTCCTGTTAGCCTGCTACAGCCCGGTTTACCGGAGTCCTGCTAGCCTAGTTGCTACAACCCGGATTCACTCGCTGATGACCGACACGTTCGTTGTTGTTCATGTATGCCTGTCCCTGTAAGTTAATGCCACTTTGGGTTCACGACTAACCATGTCAGCCCGGGCTCCTTGTCATATGGATGCTAGCGACACTATCACATACGTGTGCCAAAAGGCGCAAACGGTCCCGGGCAAGGTAAGGCGACACCCGTGGGAATACCGTGCGTGAGGCCGCAAAGTGATATGAGGTGTTACATGCTAGATCGGTGTGGCTTTGAGTCGGGGTCCTGACAGCTTTGGTATCAGAGCCTGACTGCCTGTAGGATTACCAAGCCAAACTGGTCAAAGTTGAGTCTTGAAATTCTTTAGTTATATAAGGGAATTGATTGTGGGATGGAACGTAAGGCTCTTTTTACTCCTTATACCTTATGCCTTCTGATCCGAGTCATCTTATCTTTCCTACGGGGTTAAGGAACTAGGCTTTCTCTTCTTTTTATTAGGATCACGTGTTACTAATCCGTAGACTTACCAGACTGTTGGACTTAAGTTTCGGTTCAGTTCCTACTACTTCCGTATGTTAACTGTTGATCTCGAAACCTTGATATTGTGCTTCTGAGTGGCTATGCCACCATTTTTGTAGCATGTCTCCAATCTTTTTGAGCATTTACAGCCATTATGCTGTCCGAGTCATCCCAGGTTTCTAAATAGTCTGAAGCATTTGCAAAATCCCTTCCTCCCGTTTTGATGTCCCTTTGGGCCAGATTAACCACACTAATCGGTGAGTTGAGGTACTCTGTTGCCTTGACATATATGTTGGAATTATTATTATGACCCTAGGTGTCTTAGAGTGCCACCTAGTAATCGAACCATGTTTTGCATTCCCAGTGTGATGATTTTGGCCATTATTCTCGAAAGCATCCCGTGATGCCATTTAGTTAGTAGGTATTCCACTCCTGGGTTATGAACCCGAGATTCACCCTATCTACCTTATGTTGTTATTGTTTGCTCGTTCCTTTAGGTTATTAGTAACCTTGGCGATAGTCCTCGATGTCCTTGGTATTTCCTTCTTCCAAATACCAAGTACTGCTTATGGCAGAAGTTCCTCGCTGAACTGAAAGATCACAATCAGTGTGCTCTTGTTGAGTTCTCGATTCTATATTGTGACTCTGTCAGTTCTACCTTTTTGCATGGGTTATCCGGAAGAAACTTGTTGAACTTGGTTCGACATACTAATATATGCATCCACAGCTCATAAAGTTATATGGTCCTTGAGTTGTCCCTCTTTAGCTGTATTCTGACCCCCGTCTATCAATTGATAGTCAGGAGTAGTCGTGCACTCGTGTTCATCGATGCCTATTATTCCTGTGTTCTGCCAAGCCATTCTATTCCGGAATGACTAGGAGAAACTAACTCCAGTACCTTATCCATTTCTAGGATTTGGTCAAAGTAGTTGCACTTCGCAGATCAAAATGCCAATCTAGCTTTTGTTCTATTCTACCTTGGAGTATTACCATCTTTATATCAAGAATGTCATGAGAATTGCACCAACTCTTATGAATTCTCGATTTAGTGATACTCTCGCCATCATTATTCATTCCTCGGTCCTGTGTTGTCGCAACCGGAATGCTGACAAGTGAACCATGATGTGTGAAATCAATACTCCTAGCAACCGTGTAGCTCGGTAGGCAAAGGACAATAATTTCACTCTTAGTATGTTAGCTATTGAATCACCAATCTAAGATTGATCGTGCCACCTAGTCCATATCTCTGGTGCACTCCGTGATCAATGAGTTAGGATTGTGTCAATCTTTGCTTATTTGATCATATCGTCTTGCCCTGAAAAGCAAGATTGTTCTCGAGCTTAGTAACATATCGGTGGTTCATGATTTTTCGAATATCTTCTCAGAAGTATCACTAGGTCGTCACCTGACTGTTATGTTGAGCTCGTGATCAAGTTGGTTTTGTATAAACCACCCCTTCTCCAAGAATCTGTGCTGCATACCCCTGAGCTGGTTGGTCAAGCTAAACAACAACTTGGAGAGTTGGAAGATGGAAGCTTGTCCGAATTAGTTCATCTTAAGGGTCATATTGTATGTGTGTTGAAGAAAGATGATATCTTCATCAATTGATCCTCGTGACCAGTTGTTGGACCTATTGTCTTGCCAAAACTTTGATTTGAGTGTGGGCTATCCTCAAGTCAAATCAGAACCAACAATGTTCGTAATGTTGTCTTACTCGTGGAGTTTCCTCGAGCATACACCGTTATATATTTATGTTCTGACCAATGCTATCATCAGAACCAACAATGTTCGTAATGTTGTCTTACTCGTGGATTTTCCTCGAGCATACACCGTTATATCTTTATGTTCTGACCAATGCTATCACTTGATCTCATAATTATGGAATTCCATCTTCATGGAAACCTGGATGAATTGTTGTTAAGCCCATCGGGAACATCCCTATCTTCTCCATGACATTGTGGGACATTAAGCTAGTTTTGGAAATTTTGTAAGCAATGCTTTCGTGATCCATTCATGAAGCTTATGCTTGGATGGAAGAAGTGACTTCCTCTAGTTCATGTGCATTTGACGCAAGTTTTCGCCATCAATTCGAGAGAGCTTGTTTTACCTCCCTTAGAATCATCCCAAGTCAGTCATGCATTCGTGCGAGTATTCTATGGTTTGGTAGATTAATTACCTCCATTCTCTATGTGTCCCTAGCACACCAAGCCACTGGTTGATTTGTTCAAGATAAAGGAGTTTGTTCTAAGATAAATTCTTTGGACTTCCATGCGTGGAGACTTCGATATCATTAATGATGGCTTCCTAAAAGAACTTTGGTACTGTTTCATTGTAAGACTACCATGTGGTCATGCTTGCCTGGGACAGCGTGTTCACATGTTTGTAGCGGAACCCGCTCATGTTTTGGAGCTTGCTATCGTAGTTTATTTCCCGAGAATCTTGCAACACCATCTCGTCGATTTGTGTTGCAAACTTTCATTTTATTTCCAGACATGCTGTCTGAAATATTCTGTTGCCAGCCAGATCTGAATCTCAGGCAGATATGATGGTTGGAACTTTTCCAAGATCTATGAGGTAGGCTCTAGCAAGGTTGATGTTTTGGCCGACACACCTAGCCGGAAGATCTATTATTGTAGCATCTTGACTAATTAAATTGACTATCTTCTCCATGAGGATGTTGTGCGACTTATTCTAGGAGTTGTTCCTTATGGATCCTTTGTCTTCCCGAAGTCTGACCTATACTTGATGGCCACATTAATGCTTTAAGTATGACCGTGGTATGTAGAACATCAAGGAGAACAATAGAAGCGGAGTGCTAAATGCCTCTCGGTCACTCATCCAGATTTTGTTTCCTTCGCTTCGCTAAGGTGGAATATGAGAAAGTGTTGTACTGCTTTGCATCTGCATTGTCCATCATTATTCATCATGGCAGTATGATGTGTTGCCAGGATCCCCTGACACGGATGTTGGTAAGACTTTGATGAGTATGGAAATGCTCAAGTTCTTGAGAGCACGTTCACGCACTAGGATATATCCTCGGTACCAATTGGAATGTGCTTTCTGTTTGCCGAGTTGTTCCATAACCATATTATCCTTCCCGATCTGAGTATGCCATTCCGACGAACTCCTTCAAACGATCATTTGTGAACTACCTTAGGCTGGTATAGAGAGACTCAATGATCTCTATATCAAAGGTAATTCTTTTTGCCACTTCAAAGGATAAATCTACGAGTCACCTTCCCTGAGGTGCCCCGTTATGGAATCATGGCAATTTTTCATAGCTACTTTGAAACCCTCATCAATTGTTTCTTCCGTCCTTTTTAAGGTGTGTTTTGCCTCTCAACTCAAGAGATGTTCAACGTCTCATTCCATGAGTTGATCTTGAGTGTTCGATCTTCGGGGAGATCGTTTTCTATAGAGTTTTCTTTTGTTGTCATCGAGTTGGATAAAGATCTCAAAAGAGAATACGTCAAGATCAATTTGAATCAATGAATCAACATCTTCAAGAAGGGAAAATGGATCATGAAGATTGTGATAGTTTTGTGACCCCTTTCCTCTTACCTCACGTCTTGAATCTCGGGATGAGATTCTTGTTTAGTGGGGGTGAGTTGTCACATCCCTACCTTCTGGTACTGCCTGGTGTGTGCATCTTGTTGCATCATGTTTAAATTCTTTTGAAACTTGAAATGGGGATGTTCAAACCCTAGCATCAACTGGAATTCAAATAGGTTCAACCTAAAAATATTTTCAATGAACTCAAAATGCCCTTTAAAAATGTTCATCATTTCTGGATTAAGGTGGAAGCATCTACCAAAAATGGTTTACATTTTTGAAGGACATATTTGGGCTTTGAATTAAATCAATAAGTATTTGAGTTGGAGCTTTAAAATTCAATAAATAATTAGACAGCTCCAATATTTCTGAAAATTGTAGAGGGTCTCTGGAATAAGTCCATCTTGCACCCACTACTTTTCTCAGAATTTACCAAAATGATTTAGTGGTTAAACTAAATTAAAACAAAGGTTAAAAAAATGAAAAAAACAGAAAAGAGAGAGAGAGAGGGGAAAGGACCCCAGGTCCACATACCTGGCTGGGCCGGCCCAGCTAGCCTATGCCAGTCGTCACCCACCTCTGCCAGTAGGCAGAGGAGGGACAGCGCACAGCGCGCGCGGGTGCCACGCCACGAGGCTGCCTACCTGTGTCCCCTGGCCACCGCGATGCCCCGCGTCTTCTCCTCGGTGCCGCCTCGACCCCCTGGACACCACTCTCCCCTCCTCTGCCCTCTCCGTCGTCCTCTCCCGCTTTGGCCGACGCGCCTGTAAGCCGCCGCCGCCTAGTCGACGCCACCGCCTCTCCCTCGACCCCTCGCCGTGTCTGCAAGCTCCGCCTCGACTCCTCTTCCTCCTCGACAAGCCAGGTGACGCCAGAAGCCCCTTAGTGCCGTCCTTGCTGTCGTCTTCTTCCTCTGGACGCCGGAGATCGACTTTGTCGTTCCGCCCGCACCAGACCTCCCCCGAGCTGCTGACCTTCTCCAGGAGATCGCTGTGAGCTTCCTCGCCGAACCCCTCTCTTCCCCCTCATGTTTGCGAGCTCTAGTACGCATCTCCGCCATGGACGAAAGCTTGGCTTCAACGCGGATGCTACCACCGTCGTTCTAGCCAGAGCTGCTCATGTCCGAGCCTACCAACGGGCTCAAAATGTTCCCAGGAGCCGAGCGCACCCATCTGCTAGCCCTCCCGTGCACAATAACGCCGCACCGGACTTTGCCCGAACTCTGGCCGCCGCCATGAGGTCGCTTCCGGCGAACTCCAGCCACCCCACGCCCTCCTGTTGGTCCCCCTGGATGCGCGCGGGCATGGGCTACCTCCTGGTGCCCTCGACGCATCGATCTGTCGCCCCTGGCATAACTCCGATGGACGCCGCCGCGGATTGAGGTTGCCGCCGGCGTGGCACACTTAATTAGCGGCTAAAAACCCCGCTAACCGACCCCCTAGGCCACTGACACATGGGCCCCACTCCCTAATTAATTGCAGCTTTATTTTTGCTTAGATTAGTTATAACCCAACGGGAGCCACACATCAGAGTTGACCGTGCTGATGTGGCCATTGACCGGACCCACCTGTTTGTGACACTAACCAGCCCTGAGTCACTGACTGGTGGGCCCCACTAGTCAGGTTTGACCCGGGGCAGCTCTGTTGACCAGCTGACGTCACAGTGACGCAATACTGACGCAGTAAGTCATTTCTGGATTAAATTTAATCAGAAAATTCCAGAAATTACCTAAAACTTCTAAAAATCATTGAAATTAATATATAACTCCAATGAAATAAGTTATATATGAAAAATGATCAGAAAAATCCAATCTATCCATCTGTACCATTTTCATGCATGTTAGGACAACTTATGACTATAGTTTAGGACAATTCCATTAAATGGCATTTAAGAAATCACATATGGAGTTTGATTTTGAACCTAGTGTTCAAACCAACTCCATTTAACTTGTTGTTAGTTGCATTAGCTCAATCAACAACATATTGCCATGTCACATTCATGCATCATAATGCTGCATTGCATTGATTGTGTTTCCTTCTCCGTTGCCGGTGTTTGCCTCCTCTCGATAGATGTGGTTTCGATGATGAGTTCGATGACACCGATGCAGAACTATACTATCTTCAGAAGTGCCAGGCAAGCAAAACCCCCTTGTTCATTCCGACACAATCCCACTCTCTCACTCCTGCTCTCTTTTACTGCATTAGGACAACAACAATTCATCTGTTACTTCCTGCGGTAGCTGAACCCCTTTTCCTCTGGATGACATGTCATTGCCATAGTAAATAGATGAAACCCACTCGCATGAGTAGGAGTTGTTTGAGCCCTCATGTGCCTACTCATTCATGCATGTTTGTCATGCCTGCTATTGCTTAGAGTTGTGTCAGGTCTAATTCATCGGGGATGAATTGGAATGTTATGAACATGTCCTACTGTGTGTGAGCTAAGTGTGTGAACATGATTTGGTAAAGGTAGCGGTGAGAGGCCATCTAGGAGTACATGGTGGGTTGTCTCATAGAAGCTGTCCTCAAGAACTGATTTCTGTGTTTGTGATCCATGAAAAAGTTACTACCATGCATTGGGCCCTAAAATATGACCCCGCTCGACTTCTTAACGACCGTAGTCCTCTGTCCAGGAGTTGCAAGTAGTTTCTGGTGTTTGTAGTATGCTAGAGGCCGTGCGTAGCGCTGACACGAGGGGTGGGCTGTGATGCGGTAGGCATGTGGCATAGTGTACCGGGCGCTCGTTTGGTGTCTTGGGAACCCTGCACACATCGTTCGGGGCCGTATGTGGAAATTTCGGCCGGACTCCCTGCGGATGGAACCTGAATAGGCGATAAACCTGAACTAGAGACTTGAGTGTTTAGGTAGGTCATGGTCTACACCCACGTCGGCTTTCGCTTGAAGTCTGCCGAGCACATGTCATGTGCAGACGCTAAGTGGTGGAAACCTGTATGAAGAAGTACACCCCTGCAGGGTTATAAATGATCTATTCTAATAGCCGCATCCACGGTAAAGGACTTTTGGGTTGCCTATACAGTTCAGAGACAAGTGAAAGTGCATACTCTAAAATGCACAAGATATGCGTGAGTGCTATGGATGGCGTTCTCGTAGGGAGACGGGAGCGGATCCATAGTGGTGTATTGACATGGTGAATATGTGGACTCATGTGTGCCACCTCAAAAGAGTTACTTGCAGTCGTAATTCAGGATAGCCACCGAGTCAAAGCTGGCTTGCTGCAGTTAAACCCCACCATCCCCTTTGTTGATAATGATGCATATGTAGATAGTTCTGATGTAAATCTTGCCGGGTACATTTGTACTCACGTTTGCCTATTTTATGTTTTTGCAGAGAGACTTCAGTCTCACTATTAGTTCTGTGTGAACTTGGACGTTTAGCTTGTTACCTCAGCTACGATCTTGTGCCCTCGGCAGGATCTCGTAGATAGTCAGGCTTCTCCACCTTTTTCATTTATAGTTGTCTGTACTCAGACATGTTATGCTTCTGCATGTGCTTTGACTTGTATGCTCTGAATGTTGGGTCAAGAGACCGATGTTTGTAATATATCGCTCCTCGGAGCCTATTGATTAAAATACTTGAGTTGTAGAGTCATGTTGTGATGCCATGTTGTATTTGCACATATCGAGCATATTGTGTGTATGTTATTGAAATGCTTGGTATGTGTGGAATCTGAATATCTAGTTGTTTATCCTTAGTAGCCTCTCTTACCGGGAAATATCTCCTAGTGCTTCCACTGAGCCTTGGTAGCTTGCTTCTTCTCCGGAACACTTTGGCTGGCCGGCATGTGTCCTTCTTCGCTCCTGTGTCTGTCCCTTCGGTGAAATGTCACGCGGTGTCTACCGGAGTCCTGTTAGCCTGCTACAGCCCGGTTTACCGGAGTCCTGCTAGGCTAGTTGCTACAGCCTGGAGTCACTCGCTGATGACCGACATGTTCATTGCTGGGTCATGTATGCCTGTCCCTGTAAGTTATTGCCACTTTGGGTTCACGACTAGCCATGTCAGCCCAGGCTCCTTGTCATATGGATGCTAGCGACAGTATCACATACGTGTGCCAAAAGGCGCAAACGGTCCCAGGCAAGGTAAGGGGACACCCGTGGGAATAACGTGCGTGAGGCCGCAAAGTGATACGAGGTGTTACATGCTAGATCGGTGTTTCTTTGAGTCCGGGTCCTGACAAAGTTACTCCCAACTATGACCAGCCTTGGCCTCTCCCAGTGCTCCACCATGTATAGCTGCTAAGCCTGCCATGTAGGCATAAAATATGACGTGGCACCAATAAACTAAGCACCTATGCATTGAAGACTTGAGTTACTAAGCCATTTAATGCACTTAGCCCCTCATCTAAGCACATCTAAGCACTTACTAGCACCCCCTTGACCGTGGACATTGACGGTGTACGTCACCTTGTGTCTCATTATTTTTCTCGTCATCATCTGAGTCCTAGAAGATCTCACCCACATCATCATTAGCATGCGGCCGCCTTGATAGACAACATCTGCAGAAGGAATAGAGGCGACTGGGGATGCACCACCACCACGTCGTGGGCACTTCGTACATGCTCGTGTGCGTGCAGCGTGCGTGTTTTTCCATCGGTGCTAGCTCTAAGGCCGAGGCTGCGGTCGTCTTCATCTCTGACTAGTAGTTGAGCAACGACGGCAAATAGGTGCTGCAAGAGATGCGTATGTGCCGTTGCGTGCGAGCTTCACCATAGCACGACGAACCGGACATCACCACGGATGGCGCACGCCTCCATGCAGCCGAGTGTGTGCGCATGTATGTGTTATTCACGTGCATTCTGCGGCTGAGCATGTGTGCATGCACGTGTTGTGTACATGCGTTGTGTGCTCCATGTTGTGCGTGTATGTGCATGAGTTGGATCAGATGGAGTTAGTGTGTTTGGCTTGTGTACATGTGTGGCTGCATGCGTCCTGTACATGCGTGGCTTGTTGCATGGTTATCAATAATTCAATATAAACTACTGCCTCTGTTCCTAAATATAAGTCTTTCTAGCCATTTCAAATAGACTACAACATACGGATGTATGTAGACATATTTTAGAGTGTAGATTCACTCATTTTGTCTCATATGTAGTCCCTTATTGAAATCTCTAAAAAGACTTATATTTGGGAATGGAGGGAGTATAAAACATCTTCAACTTAGCATCCTGATGTACCGTTTCTAGTGGTTAGCAAAAACTTCATGTTCTTTTATTTGTTTATAGGTGGGCAGGCAGCAAAAAACAGGGGAAACGCGCAAGGTTCCTTGCAGATGCTCCACCGCGAGGTTCCTTGCTCCTTCTCGGTCGTCGGGAATCTATGCTCTTCAACTCTTTTCTTTTACGTGAGCTTTGTTCATCCTTTTCCCAACACGCGAGACATCTAAGCATCAAGGTGCACGTGTCATGCAAGGAAATGGAGATAATTAGATAAGCAGTGCGTAAGTGAGTCGTGCACTTCGATGGCACCTATGCAATATTTTTTCTCCTCGATGGCACGTGAATAGTGCACATACTCAACGACGGAGAACGGGATGGTAGCAATGACATGGTCAGCCCTTTTTTAGAGAGAGTACATACTAAATAACTTTGATCTGTCCCGTCAACTCGCAGAACAACGAGAAGCTTGATTACGCTTTCTCCCTTGCCAACACGTGCGCGGTGGCTCACAGCACGAGGAGAAACTTTTGCTTACAAGCGGTGGACGTGCAGCAGTTCATTTGGTGTCAAATTGCCAGAAGTACTACTGTAGAACCATCGACTTCCGAAAGAGGCGAAGAGCCAAGCGCAAGGTCACCTACTAACCTTAGGCTAGGCGTAGTGGGAGTAACATTAGTAGGGGTACCTCCTTTTTTATTCTAGAAACAACCACACGCGAATATCGAGGTGTTGGTTACATAGAACAAATTTCCTAGAGTCCGTGCTCAACACCCCTCTATCTCTCTTCTCAGCCAGCCAGCGGATGCGCGGAGCCCATCGTCTTTCTGCTCACATGTGGTCCCACATGTTAGTGAAAACGCAAGAGGACCCACTGAACCTGCACATCTTTCACCTCGACGTGCTGGTGATGAAAAACAAATCCAATAAAGATCTTAAGTGGCCGCTTTTGGAGTTACTGAAGAGTAGTAAGATTCTATTTACAGTTTAACCCAAGATGCACATCACGTGGCTTCAACTACCACTCTATTTTCTTGCATGACACGACCAGGACGCTGGATGTCCCACATGTCGGCAAAAGGAGGAAGAACCCGACCTAATCTTCGGTTGTGCTCTCGGATTAGACTAGTTGTGCTAACTTAAAAAATTTATTGTGTAGTAGAATGGATGCAAGTTTTGGTATTGGGAAGAAGAGTACATCGATATATTGATAGAGCGCAATTTAGTAGTAGATGTTCTAGCACTTTTAGCTAGCATAGAGGCTAGAGATGAGACTAGTGCACTTGTTGATACTCCTACTAGAATAGAGGCTAGACATGAGACTAGACGCGAGGAAGCAACGTCTACTTCTTTACACTCGAAGAAGAAAGAAGCACGCAAGATCGAGCCTCCGCAGATCAATAATGAATGCATCGAGAAGGCAGTAATCCAACTTACAGGAGCAGTTATGGAAGTTGGATATCTTCTAAAATGTATCCTTGTGGTTCTTGTTTTCTTTCTTCTTGCTTTTCTAGTCAAAATTATCGTTGGAGTTCGTGCAAAATGAAGGTCCATTTGGGGTCGTGCGTTGGAGTTGGCCTTACAAGTGGGACCGCAGTTGAGGAAACCGACTATCGGCAAACCCCCACCTCGCCCGCCGCGCGATGGCTGAAGTTGGAGAAACGACGAGGTTGAAGAGATTGCTCTAGCACGGACCTCAAGAAATATGGTGCCAGATGGATGTCGTGGTAGTGGCGTGTGTCGTACTCCTGGACGTGAATGCTTGTTCTGGCCCATGCCACCCTACTACTCCTACTACTACTTTTATAGTACTAGTATCGAGGATTTGAGGTGCTGGTTACGTACAGCGAACACATTAACATATGGCTACGGTAAAAACACCCGCCCGACATGTGAAGCATGTGAAGCTAGTACAAATAGTGTACTACTATTGTTGATTGGCCTCATCTGATAACCTGTTGCAATGCACGTACAATTATGTATTTGAAAAATATTTTTTTGCCTTGTCGCACCACTCACTCAGAGAAACGACTCGAAAGCCATTCATAAATTTAGTAAGTTTATCACAGGCATATCATTTTATTACATACAACAGGTCATCAACCCACATCGACAACGAGGATACATTATAAATACTAAAGTTTTCATCACACAAGAAATAACAATCAATGAAATGAACTTCAACTCAACCAATCCTCTCGGCGTTGGAAATGCTTGCTTTGAACCACAAGTGATTCTTTGGGACGGGCCATCTATTGTTGATCTCAAAACCAACGCAGGACTGATCATCTAGGCTGAAGCAGCCTACTATATTAGTAGCAGGGTAGGGAACCACCCAAATGTCCAAGGTATAGGCACAGTTGCTTCTCATAAATGGTACTAGTAACGTTATGTCAACAGCAGTTGGATCGCCTTTCACCATCATCGGATAGTTTTGTCCAAGGAAGAGCGAGTTTTCTCCAAGACTATCAATTCTGTAACAGGGAAAAGGTGTTGGCGCTAGCACACTAGTATCCATCCCGAATACCATGCAACGGGTGTTGGCTAGGTCCGGAGAGTGCGACCATGGGAGACAACACATGCTCCCTCAGTAGTAACAAACTCAGTGCGCTCTATACAGACAAGAAGAGGTGATCCATCGGAATTAGTTGCCAGGCGCCACTGAGTATATACGTTCTGCTCGTCCTCATGCTTGTGATCATCACCATCGTCATCTCCCCCTTGGTTATAAATTTTTTCAAGTATACGTGGTGGAATGTTCATAGGACCTTGGAAACACAAGAAGAAGGTTAATTCGTAAAGGGAAACTTGCTAACCCGCATGCATGTGGATGAAACAATTATAATTACGGTGGAAGACAAACGTACATAAACTATGAGCATCCCATGCAAAAACAGTGCCATGAGCGGTGGAAGAAAACACAAGACCCTCGTATTCAATTGAATCACAGTACACATCCGTGTATAGAAACTGATTTTTGACCAATATCCATCGAGTCGAACCACAAAGGACGGCAACAAGCTTGTCGAAGATAGCAACAACTTCATAGTTCTTGTAATTCCAAGAGCGGTTGGGAACTCGAAAAATTGCTATCTTTCGTAGAAGACAGTCACCATGATCGTATTTGAATGTGCGTAGAATACCGCTGTGCTCAGCCTCTGGGCAGTCTGCTGAGATTTTTGAAAGTGGAACCCGGTGACGAGTGTACGCATTCACAAGTTCCCACTCATAGTTGTACCCAATATAAACAACCCAATCTCCATTTGCGCCTGCCCAATCCTTGCTGAGGGAGTCCTGGACTAGGGGGTGTCTGGATAGCCGAACTATCATCATTGGCCGGACTCCAAGATTATGAAGATACAAGATTGAAGACTTTGTCCCGTGTCCGGATGGTACTTTCCTTGGTGTGGAAGGCAAGCTTGGCGATATGGTTATGTAGATCTCCTACCATTGTAACCGAGTCTGTGTAACCCTAGCCCTCTCCGGTGTCTATATAAACCGGAGGGTTTAGTCCATAGGACACATAACAATCATACCATAGGCTAGCTTCTAGGGTTTAGCCTCCTTGATCTCGTGGTAGATCTACTCTTGTACTACCCATATCGTCAATATCAATCAAGCAGGAGTAGGGTTTTACCTCCACCGAGAGGGCCTGAACCTGGGTAAAAACATCGTGTCCCTTGTCTCCTTTTACCATCCGCCTAGACGCATAGTTCGGGACCCCCTACCCGAGATCCGCCGGTTTTGACATCGACATTGGTGGTTTCATTGAGAGTTCCTCTGTGCCGTCCCATCAGGAAGGAAGCCTCATCCTGTCTTTAAAGACGGTACCGTCGCCAAAGGAGCTTCGGCCATCGGCCAAACTATCCGGCTAGGTGGTTTTCTTATGACCTCTTGGGTCATCAAAAGCAATCTTCATGTCAACTCGGAACTCGTCGAGCAGCTAGATCCGATGGAGCTCTCTCGCGTAAACAAGCTCTTGGATCGCATCGCCGCCCTGGGAGACGCTACAGACTATGATCAGATCGGGCCTAAAACCGATCTGAGAGAGATTAACTCTCCCCAGGCTACCCACCACGTTGCTTTGGTGGAGGAACAGCACGGCGACTCTTCTTCTACATTAAGGACAAGCTGTGTCCGAATTCCTGACCCCTCCATGTTGGATTCCCGCGGAGGGACAGACGCCGATCAAGCCCTGAACCTAAAGTCAGGCAGCGGGCCGGATTCGTTGGATAACATCCAACAAGCCGAACTTCCAAGTTCAGAAACTTTCCAGCCCCTGAGTCTTAGATTGGACGCGGTTCCGAATTTAATTCCACCCGCCCACCCAAACACAAGCGATCTATCCCGAATCCGGCAAGAGCCCGCTGAAACAGTACATCATTACTGGGCCAGATTCCTCCCGGTTATGGACAGGATAAAGGACTGCCGTGAGGAAAGCGCAATTTCAATTTTCTGCAATAATTGCACGGACAAAGGAATCTTGAACGCCATAAGTCGTCGTGAAATTACACGCTTCACCGACCTGGCGTCCATAGTACAAAAGTACTGTGCGATGGAGAGCGCCTGGAAAACCGAAACCAAATTTTGGGACAATCCGGCACCGAACACAACCCTAGTCCGAAATAAAAGGGTGCATCACATTCATGCACCTGGGTTAAAAACCAAAAAGCAAAAACCCCCTAAAGGGAATAGAACCGTACTGGAGGGATGGCTCAACGGACCTTGCAAAATTCATAGCATAGAGGGCGCCACTCCGACGCAAAGCCTTCGAGCATGTTGGATACTACGACAGGTGGCCAAAAGTGGCGAAGAGCTCCTAGCCCCAGAGAACCAGCCCAGCAGTACCAGTGCGGTATTAACAATCTTCGAGACTTTCGCATCAAATAATAGGCGGAAACGAACACTCCGCAGCCTCGCCGAAGTCTACCAAGTAGCAACGATAAATCCATGGAGCAACACGGCTATCACCTTCAACGCCAGTGACGAACCTAAATTCCGAACAGCCCGAGCACCAGCCGCATTGGTACTCAGTACAATAGTGGATGACTTTCGCCTTACTAAGGTACTCATGGATGGCGGCAGCGGATTAAACCTCATCTACGAGGAAACCCTTCAAAAAATGGAAATAGACTGGAGCCGCATTGAGCGAAGCAGCACAACCTTTAGAGGAATAATCCCTAGTCGGGAAGCACGCTGCACAGGAAAAATTACACTGGATGTGGTGTTCGGCTCGCGGGAAAATTATAGGTCCGAGGAGGTCACGTTCCAAGTGGCCCCGTTTAGTAGCGGATATCACGCTTTATTAGGGCGAGAGGCATTCACAATTTTTCAAGCTATACCCCATTACGGGTACATGAAGCTCAAAATGCCCGGGCCCAACGGAATCATCACTCTTGTCAGTGATCCGGACATAGCACTCCGCGCCAAAAATAAGACAGCCACAGTAGCCCTAGAGGCACTATCGGAAGCCCTAGCGGCCGAGGAACTCACTGCGCTGCGCTCCACGGTGAACAGGGACGAAGTGATACTCGATAAAAGATCCAAGTCCACCTCTTTCAAGCCAGCGGACGAAATAGTCAAATTTCAAGTCCATCCAACGGACCCCACAAAGACGGCCTCCATTGGGGCACAATTAAACCCTAATGTAGACGCCGCACTACGCGAATTCCTTCGGGAAAATTGGGACATTTTTTCCTGGCACCCTTCAGACATGCCAGGAATCCCATGCAGGTTGGCAGAGCACAACCTAAATATCCTAAAAGGATTCAAGCCGGTCAAACAGGCTCTTCGGCAATTTTTCGAACCCAAAAGACAGACAATGGGAGAGGAGCTAGCCAAACTATTAGAAGCCGGATTCATCAGAGACATAAAACATCCGGACTGGCTAGCAAACCTGGTAATGGTACCAAAGAAGGACAAATCCTGGCGCATGTGTGTCGATTTCAAGGACCTTAACAAGGCTTGTCCAAAGGATCCTTTCCCCCTCCCCCGCATCGATCAAATTATAGATGCTACCGCAGGGCACGATTCATTGTGCTTCCTCGACGCATACTCCGGCTACCATCAAATCAAGATGGCGGAGCCAGACCAAGCCGCAACGGCATACATTACTCCATATGGACCATTCTGCTTCAACACAATGCCCTTTGGGCTCAAAAACGTCGGTGCAACATATCAGCGCATGATTCAGACATGTCTGGCAACCCAGATCGGCAAAATAGTGGAGGCATACGTAGACGATGTGGTCATCAAGTCTAAACACGTCGAAACTCTAGTAGACAATTTGAGGCTCACATTTGACAACCTCCGAGCATACGACATTAAGCTCAACCCGGAAAAATGCGTTTTCGGCGTACCAGCCGGAAAACTCTTGGGCTTCATTCTATTCGGTAGAGGAATTGAAGCAAACCCAGCCAAAATCCAAGCTTTGTCACAATTGGATATTCCAAAAGACCTCAAGCAAATACAAATATTGACTGGATGCGCGGCGGCTCTAAGCCGCTTCATTTCCCGCTTGGGATAAACGACATTACCCCTTTATCGCCTCCTTCGGCGCACCGAACACTTCGAATGGACGGATGCCGCCACGGCCGGACTCGAAGAAATAAAGGCCATATTTGCAACAAATCCGGTCCTGGCCGCGCCCAACTTGGGCGAACCAATGCTATTATATATCGCGGCAACTCATCAAGTTGTAAGCGCGGTACTCGTCGTCGAACGAGAAACGGACCGACATAAGTTCCCTCTTCAAAAACCAGTGTACTACGTTTCCAATGTCTTAACTCCATGCAAATCCCGGTGTCCGCATTATCAAAAGATAGCGTACGCGGTGTTCATGGCATCCCGGAAGCTCCAACACTACTTTCAAGAGTGTTCGATAATAGTAGCCTCCGAAGTACCTCTCAATGACATTATAAACAACCACGACGCGACCGGTAGGATTGCAAAATGGGCCATCGAGCTCCTACCATTCGACATAACCTACAAACCACGGTGAGCCATCAAGTTGCAAGTTTTGGCTGACTTCATCGCCGAATGGATTGAAGCCGAACTCCCTAAAGAGTACGGCACATATTCTAACTGGATCATGCACTTCGACGGCTACAAAATGTTGGCTGGCCTGGGGGCTGGCGTCGTCCTGACGTCCCCAACCGGGGACACAGTCCAATACGTACTTCAGATAATGTACACGGACTCCAACAACGCAGCCAAATACGAGGCCCTTCTACATGGCCTCCGTATGGCGGTCTCCATGGGCATTAAACGCCTAGAGGTGCGAGGGGATTCGAACCTCGCGATATCCCAAATAAATGGAGACTTCGATGCCAAGGTTCCAAAAATGGCAGCTTACCGTAACGCCGTTTTGAAAATGTCAGCTCGGTTTGAAGGGCTCGAATTTCACCATATAGCCCGGGATAACAATCAAGCGGCGGACGTATTGGCACGCATCGGCGCAAAGCGTGATGACGTCCCCCCAATATCTTCCTGGAACGGTTTTTAAGCCATCTGTACTATGGGAAGGGGAGTCCGGACATAACAATCCGGACCCAACCGCACGACCCGACACCGTACACTCTGACACAATCGACGGTTCTGCCAATGAAACAACACCTTCAGCCCACTAAATAATGGCAGTCATTTCCCCATGGACCGAGCCATTCCTAGCTTACCTAACTAAGAAAGAACTTCCCGAGGACCAAAATGAGGCCCGCTGCATAGTATGGCGCTCCAAAGCCTATAAGGTCCATGAGGGAGAGCTTTATAAGAAAAGCACTATAGGAGTCCTTCAAAGGTGCATCTCCGAAGAGGAAGGGCGAAATCTTCTGGCTGAAATTCATGCCGGACTCGGTGGGCACCACGCGGCAGCCTGGGCCCTTGTAAGCAAGGCCTTCCGTACAGGATTTTATTAGCCAACGGCCCGGACAGACGCTCAGGATTTAGTCCAACGATGCGTCGGTTGCCAGCTCTTTGCTAACCAAAGCCACATGCCACCCACCGCCCTAAAAACTATACCCATCACCTGGCCATTCGTGGTCTGGGGGCTTGACATGGTTGGACCCCTTAAAGGGGGAACCCACAAGCCAAAATACCTATTGGTCATGGTGGATAAATTCACCAAATGGATAGAGGCCAAGCCAGTTAAAACGGCCGAATCCGGGCCTGTGATAGACTTCATATCAGGAGTAGTACACCGTTATGGTATCCCCCACAGCATCATCACTGATAACGGCACAAACTTCACGGCCGACGAGGTTAAACTCTGGTGCAAAAACATGGGCATTAAGCTTGACTACGCTTGAGTCTATCACCCTCAAACTAACGGTCAAGTCGAGCGAGCAAATGGTCTAATCATGAGCGGCATTAAACCAGACTAGTGCGGTCCCTCAAGGAATCTAACACGCACTGGGTAGAGGAGCTCGACTATGTACTCTGGGGGCTGCGGACCACGCCGAATCGTACTACTGGATTCACACCATTTTTCATGGTGTACGGCGCAGAGGCAGTCTTGCCCTGTGACATAATTCATGACTCACCTCGCGTGCGCATGTACGAAGAAAGAGAAGCCGAGCTGGATCAGTAGGATAGTTTGGACGCCTTAGAGGAAGAGCGCGACGTGGCAAAAGCTCATTCCGCATTCTATCAACAACAGGCTCGAAGATATCAAAGCAGAGAAGTACGGGCCAAAACTTACAATGTTGGCGAACTCATTCTACGCCTGCCGGGCAAGAAAAAGGACAAACTCAAGCCCAAATGGGAAGGTCCCTTCATCATCGACCAAGTCCTGACCGGTGGAGCATACCGTCTGCGAAACGCATCGGACAACCGACTCGAGCCAAACCCATGGAACGCAGCCCATCTCCGAAGATTCTACGCCTAGCGCCGAACAGAGAGTTCGTCTTCTTCCTCCGTCCACATTTTATACTTTAGCTGTTTTTTGTTTCGCTCTTTCTCCTTCCTTTTTCCTTAAAGCCTTTGAAGGCCGATATGCGCATTGTTCGCACACATTGACGTGCTACTCGCACTCATTATACCTGGGGGCTTCTTTAACAGAAGCTTATTTATACGGGCTTCATGCCCAACACATGCGTCCACACTTCCGCATGTACCTTTTATTGACCATTATATGCATCGATATGACTTAAGTTTTGGCCAAGCTGGGTTGCCTGGCTCCTGTGCTTACCCCTACGTTCCCGATTGTTCGGCTAGGAGGTAAAGGGAGCACCTCTGCGATTGTTACTGCCGGGTCAGCCGGATGTGTACCTCAGACTGGGTGAAGCCGAAAGCTAGCGTTCTTAAGGGAATATTCGGTCGGTGACGTAAAAGATGATTTTTTACTTATTCATTTATCTGCCCCCAGATGCTCTCCTACTTTTTTCGCAGTCCGGACATGCACTTTAGGGCATGCCCCCCAGGGAAAGGAACCCCTAACGCAAATATTCTCCCTGGAAGATGTTTCTTACTAACCATGTAATATAACATAACTAGTTGGGCACTTGTCTGATAAAGCACTAATGACTCCTACGCCTGGTCTCCACGCATGCCCCGGTTTTCCTATAACCGCGAGGGTATTCGGACACACTCCGGACTATCGGGTCCCGAGGTTGAAGCGAAAAGGTCCGCAATGACAAACGATCTACAATCCGGCTAGAAGGCATTTTACATGTCATTTTAAATTACATGGTCAACTTGACTGATTGTATTCCTCTTCAATACCATCTAGCAGGCTGTCTAGCTTGCAGTCCTGCTGGGAATACTTTGCAGCCAACTCCACTTGGCCGTACATTAAGCTCACAGGGATCTCCTTCCCATCGGGCCCCACAGGCCCGACCTCGGCCATGTGGTTCGGGTCGGCCTTCGTGTACCTCGTCTTCACCATGGCCCAAGCCTCCCTGGCGCCTTGACGGCAGGCCGATATCTTCCACAGACGGAAGCGCCGCCGAGCTCCTTTAAGCTTCTCCACAAGCCCTCCAAGACCCTCGGGTAGGGAGACGGCCGGCCATAAGGCCTGGGTGACGCCGCTCATCACCTGCCAAACTCGTTCGTGCAGCTGCAACAGCTCGAGAAGCTAGTCACCCGTTGAACCGGGCATTTCCTCTGCAGGACGGCCTGTGAGCATACCTACAGACATATTCTGGTTAATCAACTTCCTCGCCGAACTCTTGTTTCCAAAAGTTCGTTCAAGCACTTACTTTAAATGCCGCGACGAAGCCGCAGATTCTCCTTCACGGAGTAAGACAGCTGGACCCGAACATCTTTTAGTTCCTCGCCCAGCTGAGTGTTGGCATCTTGGAGGTTATTCTTCTCCTGCCGCACCCTTGTCAGCACCTTCTCGCCGGCCTTTAGCTGGCATAGTAGCTGCTGCCTGTCAGGATCTAGTCCGGCACCATCTGCAATATTATTGTCAGACTTATACACGCGCCGCACTTTGCAAATTACTTATCTTTCGAAGTATGTATTACCAGAGGGGATCTCTGTGGCTCCCCCTGCGGTGGCTAGTGCGGCCTCAAGTTGGGCCTTGCACTCCTGAGCTCCTGGGACAGGTGGGTATTCTTCTCCGTAAGATCCTGCACAACAAGTGATCCTTAAATTAGTTATTCTAACTATTTTAAGTCTCGGGGGCTACTGGCATATATAACCGTCAAAATTACTCACCCGTATGTGTTTTACATACTGCTCCGTGGCCCTGGCTAGAACATCTTGAGTAGCACGGAGGTGCGCATCACCCGAATTAAAGGCATTTAACGCCTCGGGGGAGAAGCATGTGTCGCGAAGAACTGTCCGGCGACGCCTGTGATTCATGGCGCTCCCCACCTCAGATCTGGTGGCGGATAACCTATCGGCGTCCTCCGTTGGAGGAGCACCCGACGCACGCCTTGCGTTTGCTTCCCCCTCCGGACCTGGTGTTGGAGCCTGGCTGGTGGAGGCGGGATTGGCAACCTCTCCGGGCACAGTCCGGCGAGCGCTCTTTCTCTAGAGAAAACCACAAGCGTTAGTAGGCCTTCCAGGAATCTTTTCCGGAAACATGGGGGCACATCATACCGTTGCAGCGACATCTCGATTTGCGTCGCACTCCTTTTCCGCCTACCGGGCCGAGCTGCCCCTTGTTGGTCAGCCGCCGTAGGTTCGACTTCCCGACTCAAAGGAACCTCCCGTGGAGTACCATTAGTATACGGTGGTCAGAAATAAGCATGAATGATTCGTGGTATCAGGACTCCGGTCACGGTTACCTGGGAAGCCGGAGATAAACCGGGGTAGTCGGCCGTAATGGCGACCAAAGCATTATCCATACTAAGTTGGTGGAACACCCCGTCGATCAGCTCCACCTTTATATCCGGATCCTCTTCGGAGGCCGGATCAAGGGATCGTTCCGGATCCTCTGGTTGTGGAGCCGGGCTATGTATGTCCTCTACGGCCTGGCGCAGTTCCTGCGTCGAAATCACAAAGTGAGACACTTAACTTTGGGAACAAGGATCGGATAGACAAGAGTCGGCTTACCCAGCTCCGAGGGTTGTTCATCGAAAATCCATTCAATGGACTCGCGCGGAGGAAGTCCTCCTTCTCCCCCTTGTACAAGCCGGACATGATCTTCACCAGATCAGCAACCGATCCTGGCCCCTTGTGGCCATGGCGGGTGGCGTCATCCTCCCCGTTGAACTCCCACATGGGGTGGCCCCTGTATTGAAGCGGCTGCACCCCTCGCATGATGCATGTGGCCATGACTCCAATCATGGTCAATCTGGAATGAGTCAATAACCTTATTCGGCCCATCAGATATTGAACGTCCCCCTCATTCTCCCGTTGAGGGCTCCGCGGGCGCCAACTCAGGCGTTTCTTTAGAGGAGCGTTGCTAAACTCCAGGAGGCCAATCCAAACTGGGTCCGGCAGCGGGGCGTCCTCCATGTAAAACCATTGCAAAGGCCAGTCTTCGGACGCCTTCTTCGGGGTTCCGGATGGATATCCGGTCCCGACGATGCGCCATATTTCGGCTCCGCCCACTTGATATATCGACCCCTCGTGAGAACAGGGTACGAGGCAAAATAATCTCTTCCATAGCACAAAATGGGCCTCGATGCCCAAGAACAGCTCGCAAAGGGCCACGGAGCCCGCGATGTGCAGAATGGAGGCCGGCGTGAGGTGGTGAAGCTAGAGCCCATAGAACTCCAGGAGCCCCCGGAGAAACGGATGTATGGGAAATCCGGGTCCCCTTATTAGATAAGGGATGAAGCATACCTGCTCTCCTTTGGAGGGATTGGGGACACTCTCCGCCTGCTTTCCGCCCTTGTAGGTGGCCAGTCCGGCTCGAACCGGAACCATGAAGGCTGGGGGAAGATATCCCTTTGCTTGGAGCGTCACCAGCTCGCTATGCGGGACTGAACATCTCCCCCAATTTCCTGGCTGAGGGCTGGGAGCGCGAGAGGAGGAGCCACGTCGACTGTCCATGATGGAGTGGATTTTTGTCAAAGGTGCTTCGATGAATACTCGTGGAAGGAGAATGGTGTGATTCGGATCTGGATCCTTGCCTCTTTTATAGGCAGTTTATTCACGCATCTAGGGGGTAAAGTGTAAGAATACCCTGGCTTTTCGCATTCATACGACACATGGAAGAGGGCCATTATTGGACGTGGAAGCTAAGGAGCGCAACATTTATAAGGAAGCCGTACACTATTCGGTAAGCATGTGGAATTTGGAGGAGAACCCGCCTTGCAATGCCGAAGACAATATGCGCGTCGGACTCGTCGTCATTGAAGCCTGGTTCGAGGGCTATCGAGGGAGTCCTGGACTAGGGGGTCCGGATAGCCGAACTATCATCATTGGCCGGACTGCAAGATTATGAAGATACAAGATTGAAGACTTCGTCCCGTGTCCGGATGGGACTTTCCTTGGCGTGGAAGGCAAGCTTGGCGATACGGATATGTAGATCTCCTACCATTGTAACCGACTCTGTGTAACCCTAGCCCTCTCCGGTGTCTATATAAACCGGAGGGTTTTAGACCATAGGACACATAACAATCATACCATAGGATAGCTTCTAATGTTTAGCCTCCTTGATCTCGTGGTAGATCTACTCTTGTACTACCCATATCATCAATATCAATCAAGCAGAAGTAGGGTTTTACCTCCACCGAGAGGGCCCGAACCTGGGTAAAAACATTGTGTCCCTTGTCTCCTATTACCATCCGCCTAGACGCACAGTTCGGGACCCCCTACCCGAGATCCGCCGGTTTTGACACCGACACTTGCCCTCAAGCGATGGCATCTTAACATCATACGTTTCATTATCAAGTGGCATCAACTTGCACAAGACGAGGCCTCCGTCGTCCCCGCGCCAGTAGTCATCAGGGTCACGGCAAAGAAGATAGGGGAGATCAAACCGCTCCTTGACCCTTGGGTTCCTTGTAATGATGTTATTAGTTGAGTCGAGAATGGTCTTGAACGAACCTGCCATGCTAGCCGACGTGATGACGTTGCACCGATCAATAAGTTCCTCCACCACGTCATCTTTCAGATCGGGGCAAGAATAACGGGGTCGTTTTTGGCATGTTCCCTCCATGGAGAAGACGATCGAACAATGGCAGAAGGAAGGGTGAAGGGCTGAAGGAAAATGGAGGAGCGAGAGGAAGAGCGTGCGACAGCAGTTCCAAATTGAGAGTGAAAGGCGAAGAGTCGGTGGAAGGTTGCCAGTTTGCCATCGTACACGAAGAGGTGCCCCGGCCTACACGGCATGTTCCCTCCATGGAGAAGACGATCGAACAATGGCAGAAGGAAGGGTGAAGGGCTGAAGGAAAATGGAGGAGCGAGAGGAAGAGTGTGCGACAATAGTTCCAAATCAAGGGGGAAAGGCGAAGAGTCGGTGGACGGTTGCCAGTTTGCCACGGTATACGAAGAGGCGCCCCGGCCTACACATCCGTTTGGAAATAGTAGTAGAAAAGGACTCACCTTCGTCTCACTGATATGTTGGAACGGGACCACATGTCAACGAAACATGGTGTGTAATTTCTCGTGCAAAATGCGATCTGGCCGCGTTGGCCCGATGTGCCGCATTAGTTTTTTTTTAAAGTTTGCCGCATTAGTTATCGACCTTTATTTTTTTATCATGCAATCTGAATGGATAGCTCCTGTGGTCATCACACGTGAGCGGATATAGTGATGGTTGATTCGCCCGAGCAACTTATTACTGTGGGAATATGGGAGTACCAGCGGATTCAAGGAACAGAGAAACGATGGTTGCTTCGTCCGAGCAACTTACTGTGGCGAAGGTGGGGCTCTGTGATTTGACTGCTCACTAGTCATTACTACTGCGGTGCAATGACCGGGGTGAATCTTTCCCTGAAGTTGTGTTGTGCACTCAATATTGCTGCATGGCAGGTGGAGCCGGATGAAGGATGTCCAACATGTCGGCGAAACGAAGTTGAATTGTTTCTGGCATTTCTATCAATCCTTCAGGATTTGTTTACATGTACGCATAATTTTAATGAAATTGTACTGTGATGCTATGAAGGTTTCAACTTTGGTTCCCGCAGGAAAAAAAAGGTTTCAACTTAGGATTCATGTGTCTTGCCTCGAGATTATCTCGTTACAACATTCCATCAAATACAAATGAAACTACCATGGCTAATGCATCTCAATGGTTCGCAGATCAGCGCCAATATTCACATCACAACTGAAGACGAAGTTTTGAGAAGGTGTACAAATAAAGAAAAATATATAATTGATCGATGTTGTTCGTAGGCATGGCTCCATTTCCTTGGCACAGTTTTCATTGCTTGGCAGCTAGTTTCACCCAGCTCTGTAGCCAAAAATGAGGTGTATGAAGGACACCACAATCCGATCATTTTGTGCAGCTCCACTAAAATCGAGCGGACCATCCCTGTTTGCAAAGATATCCAGTCAGTGTGATTACAATAATAGTGGAACTAGATGATGAAACATAACACACACAAATAGAAGTCGATCACCTCTACGATCTCTCTTTAGGACTAACTTCTTATTGGAGAAGATTAGGCACAGAGTTGGATGAGGAGGATAGAAAAACCAATCTCCCTTTCTGCAGTCCCATAGAAATGTAAAAACGTTGCCCGTGTGACATTTTGGCGGAACTGCACAAAACACTCTTTAGAAAAAAGTGATTTGTGCAGTTCACCAAAAGGTCGCAATAGCAACGAGGTGAAAATGGATAGCCCTGTTTGCAAAAGGAGGTCGAAAGGAAACAATTACTGCCCAATAACATGAGTTGAAGACACATACGCCGACATAAAAGAGCGTGTTCCATGTAATAAGGGAAAGATAGCACATGGTGGTTTATCAAAAATGGTTTGAGGACGAGATTGCAAGATGGAAAGTATGCCGGCCGAGATACGATTTAAGCAAACAACTAAAGAAGATCCACATGCAGCAACATGGGAAGATGGGCAGTGGAGCAAGGCCGGAGGAAGCTGTACCTTAGGGTCGTCGAGATGTTACTAGGAGGGTGCCGGCGGCCGGGATCTGCCCATACTGCGGCAACGAGCAAGTGGCAAAGGCCCTACCGCGCCGAAGCTTGGTCAGAGAGAACGGTGGGTACCGCAGATCGGGACGTGCTGCCTCAATGCCGTCGAAAGGAGAGACGATGCACATCCTCCCTTTCTACCGGAGGACGGGATGCGGCTGGATCACTGACCAACGCTGAGAGAGAGAGAGAGGCCACGGCCGCCTTGTGTGAGATGGTGTGAAGAGAGACAAACCCATTTTCCATTTTCCCCACGGCAATCGTTTTATATTCTATACGTGCCATTGAGGAATATATAACTTTATTTAATGCTAACATGTCAAGTCGAACTTTGTTCCATCTAGGCATGGTACCCGACCCTCCTTCGAGTAAACAACCGCTACACGCGTCAAATTATCATGTGGGCTGCCTTTTCGTATAGAAATGAACTCCACCGTGTACCCGCGCGGGTGTGGCTGGGAACTTGACGTGAGTACGTGCGTCCTGCGTGCACTTCTTCTTTAGGTGCAGGTACGTATGTGGGTGGGTGTGAGAGAGATGGTTTGTGCGAAACAGACGCAATGTGTTGATGATATCTCAAACAGAAAAACGTAACATATGCAATGTGTGTGAAACAGAGTCATGGACGTGAGATATCGATAGAACTGAAAACAGGGATGAAGTGTGTGGCTGCGCGATCGATAAAGAGTGCCATCAAATTTGTGTTTGCCCACGTCAAAGATACAAGGCGGCTGGCCTACTGGAATTTGAGAGGGCAGAGGTGCAGTTTTTCTCCGTGCCATGGATACCTACCTACAACGTTCGACTATCGGTGTGTGGGGGAGGGGGGAGGGGGCAGAGACCGATCGACTAGTCTATGTGTGGGGAAGGAGAGAGACCTAGCTATGTATTGAGGGAGATCGATCGACATCCATGGATATGTGTAGCAGAGGAATAAAGTTGGGAAAAAGACAAAGGTAGAGCGTCAGAGGGTTGGTGGTGGAGTGGCGTCTCACAAATGGTGGGAGAGGCCTGCTAGACAAACGGAGGGTATGAGTGCAATATCAATAATAAAGGGCGGGGGTTGTCTGTCTGTCTATGCATGTGCATGTGAGAGACGGGTCGGGAGGTATTCAAGGATGATGAGGGGAGAAGATATGGTCGTGGTAAGCATATGTAACTACATAGGAAGATGAACTATCGTGTGTCTGAGAAAGGGAGAGACATAACTAGCGAGGTAACTGTATCGGTGGTTCTTGGTGAAAACGAAATATAGTCGACCTGGCTATATGTAGGGAGATCAGTTCATATACACGCCTGCATGTGTTAGAAGCAAATAATGTCCGGAGAGATAGATAGGGGGAGAGGGTGCGGCTAGGAGGTGGAGAGAGAGGCCTACCATGTCGAGGGGGGAGGAGTGTGCGAATATGTGATCAATGAAAAGAGGGGCGGGAGTGTGCACCTGCGTGGAATCGTATTGGTTATGCCATTCTACCGAACCCCTCCAAATGATCGATTATGATTTGCCTTAAGCTGGTATAAAGAGCTTCAATGATCTTTGAATCAAAGGTAATTCTTTTTGCCACTTAAGGGATGATTCTACGAGTCACCTCCTCTAAGATGTCTTGTTCTGGTATCGTAGCAATTCAACTCCTTGCTATGTTGACGACTGTTCACCAGCTTCTTAATTGTGAAATTGTTGTCTACCTGGTGAATCTCCGTCATCTGTTCCACTCCATTCCTCTAGACGTGTGCTTCGTGTCTCAGCTCAAGAGATGTTGCTATGACTCACCCCGTGAGATGATCCTAAGTTGTTTGATCTTCGAGAAGATCGATCCTTTTAGAGTTTTCCCTTTCCTCTTGTTGTCATGGTAGTTGGGGTTCTAAGAGCAAGACTTCGAGACAATGAGGGTGATCGAATCAACGTTCTTATGAAGTGCAACCTGGATCGTGAAGATTGTGTTACACTACTAGGGAAAAGCCTATACACAGAATCTTATCAGCAGCGCGCTTCAAAATAACTCGCTGCTGCTAACTAGCAGTAGCGCGCACAGACGAAACTCGCTGCTGAAACAAATATAGTAGTAGCGCGTCCTCTCAAAGAAGCGCTGCTGCTATAATTCCTACGAGGCCGGCGCGAGGCTAGTTATAGCAGCAACGCGTTATAGCGACGCGCGCTGCTGCTACGTAGCATAGTAGCAGCGCATTTCTCAGATAAGCGCTACTGCTAAGTTTACTACAAAAATTTAGTCCCGCGTCGCTCCGTGAAGAGAGTTTCTACCACCTTAAATATGTTACTTCTCAAACTTTGACAAGCACTTGATCTTCATTGAACTCTATGTGTAGAATTTGTGGCTGCAATATGAGTCTTCACCTGTTCCTAAACCGGTGAGGACTCATATTGACAAATCAGATTGTATGCAAAAAGATCGTTGGTGATCAATGTATTTTTGATATATCGAACAAAGTCTATTTTTACATGCTGACACGTAGCAGTAGCGCTTTATTGTGAAAGGCGCTGCTGCTAGATAGCTTAGTAGTAGTGTCTTCTCCTAAAGAGAGCGCTACTGCTAAGCCATTCATCTCCCCATCTCCTCCATTCCGATCCACTCACACATCCACTCAATCTGATCCCCTCCGTCTGCGCCGCGCGCCGGTCCACCCCTGTCGCCCCTCCTCCGTTTGCGCCGCGCGCCGTCACCTCCTCCTCCTTGCTAGACTCGGTACCGGCCTCCTCCTCCGTCCTCCCTCTCCACTCGCCGCTAGCCGGCCCCTCCTCGCTCCGCCTTCCTACTCCGTCCTCCCTCAACTGGCCGCGCCGGCTGGCCCCTCCTCGCTCGGCCTTCCTCCTCTGTCCTCCCTCAACTGGTCGTGTCGGCGGACCCGTCCTCGCTCCGCCTTCCTCCTCCATTGTACTCTCTTCTCCCTCCTAAAGTCGCCCCTCCTTATCCCTCCTGCTCATATGCAACATTTTGATTTAGTTGATATAATTTAGTTGATTTAGTAGGCTAGTTGATTTAGTTGACTTAGAACATTTTGATTTAGTTGATTTAGTAGGCTAATTCATTTAGTTGATTTAGTTGACTTAGAACATTTTGATTTAGTTGATTTAGTAGGCTAGTTCATATGCAACATTTTGATTTAGTTGATATGATTTAGTTGATTTAGTAGGCTAGTTGATTTAGTTCACTTAGAACATTCTGATTTAGTTGATCGTTAATCCTTTGCTCATATTGCTTTAGAAAGAATGGCGCCACCACCACCACCACTATGTCGACTGTGCAAGTCAAGATGCGCCAGCAGACTTGCAACTGGCAAGCTGTTCGGTGTCTACTTCCAGCCGAGTTTTCGTCATGCGGCGGTAAGAAATTAGATGAAATGTAATAACTATTTTATTTTTAGTGTTGGCATTACTGCATTGTGTCATTTTGCTTATTTTACACAGATCGTCCCATGCAACATGAGGTTGAAATTAAACAAGCTGACAGGAGACACTATGACATTTGAGGCTCCTGGGGGCCGTACACTATGGAGGTCGAGAAAGGACGCAATATGTCGCAGATTGGAGGAGATGGATGGGCCCGTTTCGTCGCTCGCATGCGTCTTACTAGTGGTGAGTTGATCAGCTTTAACTTCCGAGCAGAAAGACCCAAGCTAGCTGTCATTTATCTCAACCTGGCGGAAGATGATGAAGATGACGAAGATGATGAAGATGATGAAGATAATGAGGACCCACTCAATGAAGATGATGAGGACCCACTTCATGAAGCCATCGTAGCTCAAAGAACAAGGCTGAGTGAGGAGGAGGTGTCCAACCTGTGGGACATAATTCCGCCATGTGCTGACTTTGTCGGGGTGCCATTCGTGACCCGCTTGACAAATACCATGGTTGATCGACATGATATGGTATGTTATACTTACAAATGCAAATTATCCGATGAATTACTTAGTGTACAGTCCAATGATATGGTATGTTGTGTGGAATCTAGTCGATGATATGTTTTAGTGTAGAGTTCGATCACATGCTTATTAGTGTAGAATCTAAGGAAACTATTAATAGTGTAGATAATCCATATGTACTTATTTGCGAGGCTATTTATTAATTGATATGTTTTTCTTATTCAGAAATTGGCAAAGAGCATATCTGTGAGTTATGGTATCGAGCCTGATGAAGAAGGCTCAGCTGGACTACGCCTTACTGCAAGGGGCTACATCACAACCTGTACTTACCGCGTGGACACGGACGGTCGCACACACTTAAACTCGGTTGGGTGGAAGAAATTCCTCGATGGCAAGAATCTTCGTGTTGGACAGGCCATCCTAATTACTATCAGGAACACCAACCGCCCAGGCTTGATGATGATGATTGTCTTTGATATCATCTAGAACTACATATGTGTGTGTGTGGCTATATCATCTAGAACTACATATGTGTGTGTGTGGCTATATCATCTAGAACTACATGTGTGTGTGTGGCTATATCATCTAGAACTACATATGACGATTGTTGTCGATATCATCTAGAACTACATATGATGATGGCCGTTGATATGACCTTGTACTGCTTGAGGATGCATGTTGACTATGCATGAAATTGTTATCTAGTACTCCCTTCGTTCCAAATTACTCGTCGTGGTTTGAACTAAAACCACAACGAGTAATTTGGAACGAAGGGAGTACTACCTAGTAATGGTTTATGAATTTGATATGTACTAGCAGTACCTAGTATTTAGTATCTGAAAGGGAAACTAAAAGGGAAAGGGGTAATGGGAAAATGATGAAAGATATAGCAGTAGCGAGGGATGGCGAAATCACTACAGCTAGTTAATAGTAGCGCGTTCCTAAAAAGCGCTGCTGATATCGTCAAAAGTAGTAGCGCGGGTTAGGGCCGCGCTACTACTATGAGTTAGCTGTAGCGCCTTATTAGTAGCGCGGCCACCAGCGCTGCTGCTAGCCTCAAAACCCGCGCTACTACTAGGGTTTTCCCTAGTAGTGTTAGTTTGCGTTTCCCCTTCCATCTTACCCTACGCTTGAATCTCGGGACGAGATTCTTGTTTAGTGGGGGTGAGTTGTCACATCCCTACCTTCTGGTACTGCCTGGTGTCTGCATTTTGTTGCATCATGTTTAAATTCTATTTAAGTTGAACTGAGGAATTTTGGAAGCCTAAAAAACTTCAATAAAAGAAGGGCAAAAACCCTAAAATCTCATTCATTGTTTCCAAAATGCTCTTCTTATATGTTTGATATTTTTGGCAAGGGTTCTGGTCCCAACTAAAAATATTGACCATTTTGAAGGACTTAATTTTGGGACTTTGAATTTAAATCATTAGCTATTTGAATTTGAATTATATTCATATAATTAGAATATAATTTCAAATACCCCTGAAATATTTTATGAGCTTTTGGAAAAGTCCATCTAGCAAAATAAAAATATTCAGAGGAGTTTTTGGCATTGTTTGAATTGTTTTGAATTCAAAACAGTGGCAAAAGATTAAATAAAAAAAACAGAAAACAGAAAACAATAAAAGAACAGAAACTTACCTGTAACTTACCTGGCTTACCTGGTGGCCCAACGGGACCGGCCCAGCTAGGCCCAGCCGACCACCGCCTAGCTCCCTGTCGCCTTCCTCCTTGCGCCAGTAGGCAGGGGCGCATGCCCGGCGCGCGTGGCCACACGCCGACCACCTCCTGCCTGCCTACTGCCTCCCCGACGCCGCTACGAGTGCCACGCAGCCCCTCAACCCTCTCTCACTCTCCCTGGATCCCTCTTTCTCCTCTGTTCTCTCCCGCAGCACCACCGACACGCCACCATCGCCGCCGACGCCGATTGTCGCAGCCACCGTGCTTCCCTCGCCTCGCCGACGCGCCAAGAAGCCTCGTCTCGTCCCCCTCTTCCTCCTCACCAAGACAGAAGGTGCCAGGAAGCCCTGGATGCCGCCAGCTCCTCCGTTCCCCTCCTCAGCCACTGAGGATTGCCGCCGCCCGTACGTCGCCGTCCGGCCTTCTCCGAGCCCGCGTCGACGCCCTCTGCAACCATTGTGAGCTCCCGCGTCGGAAACTCCTCTCCCCCGAGCTCGTTACGCCCTGTAGTCGTCGCCCCCTTGCTAACCAAATCGCGCTGCCGCCTGAGCTCCTCACCGTCGTGGACACGCCCACTGGAGCTCGAAACTGAGCTCGGCACCATGCTCAGCGCGTTACCACGGGACCAGAGCAACCATCCGTCGCTCCTTTCGTGCCCTGCAACGTTGGAACGGTCGACGTCCGAACTCCGACTGCCGCGGACGTGCTTGCTGCCGTCGTCTCCGGCCACCCCAGCACCTGCCACCACCACCGTTGGACGCGCCACCTCGCGGGCGTTCCAACGAGCCCAACCCTGCCTCTTCTCGTCGCCGGAATCGTCGGGATGAGCGACGCCGCCGTGTCTGTGTGCCACCGGCGGTTAACCGCCGACGTGGGCATCATTAGTGGCTAATGACCCACTAACTAACCCCTCCTGTGACAGCGACAGCTGGGCCCCGCGCCTAATTAACTCCGGGTTTATTTTCTGTTTAGATTAGTTTAATAACACAGGACCCACCAGTCAGAGTTGACTGTACTGACGTGTCCGTCGACCCGACCCCACCTGTCAGTGTCACTAAACAAACTAGGTCACTGACCAGTGGACCCCACTGGTCAGTTTGACCTGAACCGGCCCTGTTGACCGCTGACATCACAGTGACGTCATGCTGACACAGTAACTCTTCTGGAATGTAAATAAATCTTAAATGGTTTATTTATTTCAAAAAATGTTATAAACTTCTAAAAATCATATAAAATCAACCGTAAGTCAGAATGAAATAAATTATATATGAAAAATGATCAGAAAAATCCAATCTATCCATCTGTACCATTTTCATGCATGTTAGAACAACTTATGACTACTGTTTAGGACAATTCAATTACATGGCATATTATAAATCACATATGGAGTTTGAATTTGAATCTTTGATTCAAACCAACTTCATTTAATCTGGTTGCTAGTTGCATTAGCTCAAACCACATCATATTGCCATGTCATGATCATGCATCATATTGTTGCATAGCATTGATTGTGTTCTTCCTTGTTTGCCGGTATTTGTCCCCTCTCAGTAGATGTTGTTCCGACGATGAGTTCGATGACACCGATGAAGAACTATTACTAAGAAGTGCCAGGAAAGCTAAACCCCCTTGTTCATTCCGATACAATCACACTCTCTCGCTCCTGCTCTCTTTTACCGCATTAGGACAACAACGTTTCAACTGTTACATGCTGCGGTAGCTGAACCCCTTTCCTCTGCATGACCTGTCATTGCCACTGTAAATAAATGAAACCCACTAGCATGAGTAGGAGTTGTTTGAGCCCTGATGTGCCTACTCATTCATGCTTGTTTGTCATCCCTGCTATTGCTTAGAGTTGAGTCAGGTCTGATTCATCGGGAATGAATTGGAATGGTAATGAACATGTCCTACTATGTGTGAGCTAAGTGTGTGAACACGATCTGGTAAAGGTAGCAGTGAGAGGCCATGTAGGAGTACATGGTGGGTTGTCTCATTGAAACCGTCCTCAGGAACTGAGTTCTGTGTTTGTGATCCATGAACAGCTACTACCACACATTGGAATGCTTAAGTGCCCCCCTCGACTTATTAATCAACTCGATCTCTGTCTAGGAGTTGCAACTAGTTTCTGGTGTTTATAGGTAGTGTTAGTAGTCTACCAAGTGACACCCGGTACAGGTTGGCTTGGGACAGACTAGGAACAGTGGCACGGTGTACCAAGTGGTACCCGGATGGTGGGCTTGGGAACCCTGCTCACATAGTTTGGGGCCGTGAGCGACACCGGCCGGATCTCCTTGCGGATGGAACCCGAATAGGCGATAAACCTGGACTAGAGACTTGTGTGGTTAGTCAGGTCATGGCCGACTCCCTCGCCAGGCTTCCGCTTGAAGGTTGGTGAGATACACGACGTGTACATGGTGGTAAGTGGCGAGAGCATGTGTGAAGAAGTACACCCCTGCAGGGTTAACATTATCTATTCGAATAGCCGTATCCGCGGTAAAGGACTTATGGGTTGCCTGTACAGTTCATAGACAAGTGAAAGTGGATACTCTAAAATATGCAAGATAAGCGTGAGTGCTATGGATGGCGTTCTCGTAGGGAGACGGGCGTGGATCCATAGTGGTGTATTGATATGGTGAATATGTGGACTCGTGTGCACCACCTCAAAGAGTTACTTGCAGTCATAGTTCAGGTTAGCCACTGAGTCAAAGCTGGCTTGCTGCAGTTAAACTCCACCACCCCCTTTGTTGATACCGATGCATACGTAGATAGTTCTGATGTAAGTCTTGCTGGGTACATTTGTACTCACGTTTTCCTATTTTGTGTTTTTGTAGAGAGACTTCAGTCTCGCTAGTAGTTCCGCTTGGACTTCGATGTTTAGCTTGTTACCTCAGCTACGATCTTGTGCCGTCGGCAGGATCTGGTAGTTATTCGGGCTTCCCAGCCTTTTTCATTTGTAGATGTCTGTAATCAGACATGTTAAGCTTCCGCTTGTGCTTGGACTTGTATGCTCTGAATGTTGGGTCATGAGACCTATGTTTGTAATACTTGGCTCCTCGGAGCCTATTGAATAAAATACTTGAGTTGTAGAGTCATGTTGTGATGCCATGTTGTATTTGCACATATCGAGCATATTGTGTGTATGTTATTGAAATGCTTGGTATGTGTGGGATCTGACTATCTAGCTGTTTATCCTTGGTAGCCTGTCTTACCGGGAAATGTCTCCTAGTGCTTCCACTGAGCCTTGGTAGCTTGCTACTGCTCCGG
Source organism: Triticum aestivum (assembly GCF_018294505.1). Taxonomy (NCBI): domain Eukaryota; kingdom Viridiplantae; phylum Streptophyta; class Magnoliopsida; order Poales; family Poaceae; genus Triticum; species Triticum aestivum. Next base: position 406,234,293 of record NC_057797.1, on the reverse strand, counting down.
AACACTTAGGCTGGCCGGCATGTGTCCTTCTTCGTTCCTGTGTCTGTCCCTTCGGGGAAATGTCACGCGGTGTCTACCGGAGTCATGTTAACCTGCTACAGCCCGGTTTACCGGAGTGCTGCTAGCCCAGTTGCTACATCCCGGATTCACTCGCTGATGACCGACACGTTCGTTGCTGGGTCATGTATGCCTATCCCTGTAAGTTAGTGCCACTTTGGGTTCACGACTAGCCATGTCAGCCCGGGCTCCTTGTCATATGGATGCTAGGAACACTATCATATACGTGTAGCAAAAGGCACAAACGGTCCCGGGCCTGGTAAGGCGGCACCCGTGGGAATACCGTGTGTGAGCCTGCAAAGTAATATGACGTGTTACATGCTAGATTGGTGTGCCATTGAGTCAGGGTCCTGACATCAGGTCTAAATACTTGTCATAATGTAGGGGACGGGGCACTATACTTTGTGGGATAAAGACGGTGTACGTATGGAACATGGTTTAGATTATGAATATATAGTTAGTACATCAAATGTACTATTATTTGGAATCAACATCAAGTGTATTCAAAAAATAGAATTCGAGTTCATGTAGTACACATAGTTCATATATATCTCTATACTAATCATGTGGTGTGTTATTAAGGTAATACACGAATGATGGTTGAAGTTGGCAACAATCATGATTGTAGATTCTTAATGAAATAGAGAAACAAATTCAAATTTAGTTCGAATTGCAGTGGTAGTATAGACATTTGGAATGCACTAAAACGTTGGTATGAGTAGGTTACATGCATTATACAACAAGCAAAAAAAATTTAATCGGACATAACATGGATTCATACTCCCTCCTTCCATCTATATAGGGCGTAATGAGATTTTTAAGACCGCCTTTGACTGTTGACAAGATTAATAGTACATGACATGCACAATGTGAAAATTATATCATTGAAAGAACCTTTCACAGACGAATTTAACGGTGTGATTTGTGTAAGTTGCATGTCATATATTATTGCTCTAATATTTGGTCAAAGTTAGCATCGAAAAATGCATTAGGCCCTATATAGATGGAAGGAGGGAGTAGCTTTGAATAGCATTTGTATAGTAAAACGGGGCAAGACTCTCTTTGTGTGGTGTGAATAGTTTTATTTTTTTCGTTTTCTTTGAGGTTCAGGGAAGTGCGAACTGATTTGGTATGTACAAGTACACTATTACTACACATCAGGCTTGTCCCTAAAATTTAACCCGCATCTTGTTATATCCCGAAAATTCAGATAGCGTGCTCCCAAAACTGGCGCCTTCACAACCCGCGCCTTGCAATCCCAAAATTACAACGCGTGCAAAAACTCCCTCCAGCTGCCAAATCCCAACATGCAAAATCTCCCTTCTAAACCTAAGCCGAAAGGGCCACTAGTTCAAATCAGTGGGGGGTACTTTTGTAACACACCCTACATTTTGGACAAGCGCATTCCTAAGTCATGCTTCACCCCCTACCATCGCCCCCTTTTCGCCATTCGAAATCCCAGGCCGCCATAACCTCTCTGCTCCAGCCGCGAAACCCCACCCTCCTCCGTCCGCCACCTCACCGCTGCCCAGCTGGAGCCTCTTCCCCAACGACGTCGTCCACCGCAATAGCTCGACGTCCCTCGTCCACCTCCCCGGATGAGGATCCGCCGTCCATCTCATCGTCCCGCCGGTTCAGCCGCCCCGTCCTCCACCTCCAAGGAGCTGCTCCGACGATCGTCTCGTCTATCGCAGCTGCTCCATCCCCACAGTGCCGCTTTAACTTGCTCCACCAGAACCGCAGCATCCTCACCGACTCCTCGGACGAAGCCGAGGCCTACTCGGCGCCACCAAAGAGGTTGTACAATCATCGCATCGCACCTTCTCCTTAACTCGAACTCCCGGCACTGACGGTGCTCCATCCCGCACCCTCATGGAGCGGCTACCTTGAAGCCGACGCCGTGGGTGACATCTCCACGGAGGCTCTCCCCCAGAGCGGGGCCCCTTCGGCGGCGGCGTCCATACCAGCCGGATCTGTTGCTGCTGCTCCGGCTCTCGCTCGCTCGCTCGCGCTGCTGCTGCTACTCTGGCTCTCGCTCGATCGCCCTCTCGCAAAGCTAGTGCTGCTGCTCTCCCCCTTGCTCGTGCTGCCGCTCTGCTCCGATTTAGCCACACTTCAGTCGACTGAATCGACTTTTCGGTCATTCGATTTTCAGGGGTTGGGGGGGGGGGCTCGACGGAGTTAAGGAAGAACCACCCACAGCGGGGACGGGGGCTCGCTGGAGAGGTACCCCACTATCTATCTTAGGGTTCAGGGTGGGTGTGCGGGGCCTAGAGGGCTGGCCGGGGCGGCGGTGGGGAGTAGTTTTGGGGCGGCGAGGCGGCGCTGGGGCCGGCGGTTCGGCTGGTGGTCGCTGGCGGCTCAGGGGGGTGCAGGTTGAAGATGAACTACAGGCCCTCTCTAAACTACATGTCAAGTGCCTCTCTGCTACCATTGTGTTTGGTTTCGACAGTAGCATTCAGATTCCACAGTAAATTTCAGTTTCGATAGTTAAATTCAGAGTCAACAGTTTTTACCTCATCTGTTGTAGTCAGGTGGTTTTTGGTGATGTAAATTTTACCTTTATTTTACATCATCTATTGGAGATGCTATTAGAATCCCACTTGAGATTGACGATGTCTGTCTTGTGCTGCTTCAGCATTGACGCCTTACGGCTCACTGGAGCTGCTCCAACGACAGAACGATCCATCACAACAGAGCAGTGCCCTGGATGCCGTCTACAGATTCCTCAGATCTTCCACCACACCTCCGATAGCCACCACTGCCTCAACTACTTCAGCGACCAACCGAATGATGCTGAGGTCAACACGGCTACGACAAAGAGGTTGTACACTTGTTGCATCAGTTATTACTATACATTCACGTCGATCCATTAGGGCTATTTTTGTTCAACGGAAAAAACTAGCAATTGGGAATTTTCCAATGTCACTCTACTATTCAATTATTCATGCATTTTGTTGAAAGGAATGAAGCAAAACATCCACCTGGACCTACTTTTCAAAATCGTATGCATGAAAACGGGACCAAGTGCATTAGTGGCAGAATAACATTCTAACTGTACACGCTTTCATATGATTTCACTTTATTTTGGCCATGTTTCTTTGCATTCCTCTGCTCTTACAAATCCTGTAAACCAAACACCCAAGTTGAAAGAAATCCTGTGTTTATAAATGCTCTGTTTACCATGTGCATTCCTATCCTATTCGGGTGTTTTCCTATCCCTAAATTTCTGCATGCTCTCCTTACATAATCTCACCATATTTTTTTCCGTATGCATGTCAGATATTGTACACAGTCATGCTGAACATGTAGAGAAAAAGAGAAGAGTTTTGCGCGGCAATACAATGACATGCAGACATCACTCCATGTTGGGTTCAATGGCAAACCCTCCCCAGCCCTCTCCAGATTGTAATCCAGAGGAAGATATCTGTTGTTAGGCGGATTCAGATGCCGCTGACCACTCCTATTTACCACCAAGGTGATTGCTCTACCTTGGCATGATGCTGATAGTCATATCATGCATATGTTGCCTTGAAGTGCCTACTTTTGACATCATATATGTCATCTGTTTAGTTTAGACATGTTCTGTAATGCCAACTATGTAGTTTCTATATCATATATGGGAATTATGCAGTCTCATGTCTTTTAGCCAGCCATAATATATGTGAAATGTGCAATGCCATCCTGTTTAACCAGGCATCATATATTTCAATGATATCTTGCCCATCCTTTTATTCATTACATTTCCATTTGTCGACAATGTTTGTACATTAAACTACTCTTCCTGTGAATCAGTCATTAGGGTGGGAGATGGAAAAATCTGGAGTGAAAACAAGGCCTTCAGAGAAGACAGTGCTACCTGTTGAAGCAAATCTCTTGTTGGGTCCCGATAGCTCCTCAGAGATGGATTTAGAGACAGATGACCAGTCCTATTCCCCCACTGAGGTGTATGCTCTAACTTGGCACGGTTATACTGCTCATATCATGCATATGGTGTCTTGCATTGCATAGTTTAGACATCATATACACAATATTCAACACCATGTTCTTAGTTCTGACATCATATCGAATGCCCTCTGTTTAGCATATAAATCACATATGTGAATTAAATGATGCGATCCTGATTACTTAGATAACATGTAGGTGAATTATGTCATGCGATCATGTTTAGTTATTCATCATATCTTTGAATTATGTTATGCTATGCTATCCAGTTTAGATAGACATGACATATGTGAAATTATGTCATGCTATCCGTTTTTGTTAAACAATAAACATGTCAACTATTTCATGCCCTCTTTTTTCCACACTATCTATTGCATTTGTCTTTCATACAATGTATGTACATTCAACTATGTTTCCTGCTTATCAGCCATTTGAATTGGAGCGGGTGATGCCAGTATCTAGCGGACTAAAAACACGGTCTTCAAATAAAACAGTGCTACCTCTTGGTCGAGATAGCACCCCGGTTGTACATGCACAAGAACCAGCCCTACCACACATAACCCAAACTCTCGCAGATTGTACCCCTACTGCGATGGACAGAGAACCAGCTTCACCCAATCTAACCCCAACCCCAGCCGATAGTAACCCAGTTCCTGTTGACACAGCACCATCTCCACCACAAAGCTCCCAAACAAGAGCAGTTAGTAAGGCAGCTGCAGTGCCCAAAGGGCCAGTACTATCACGGCGAACCGCAACTCCACCAGTTAGTACGCCTATTCCTGTGGAGGAAGCACAACCAACTAGTCGTAGTTTAGCATCTATCGCATTTGATGTTGTTAAACCGTATGTGCGTATCTTCCCATCTTGGAAATATTATACTAAAGATGAAGGATAATGCCAGTTGTAGGTGTTTTTCCAAGAGTTATGTGTAAGTAATGTTATTCATGGCAATTACTTTGCTTCGTCCCATACATCCTACCTCCATGATGGTTATAATATAGAAAATTTTCCCATTTTTCTCTATAGAGAAGGACCGATTTGGAAACTCAGGATGAGGTAACCTATGCTAATACCTACGCTATCTTCAAGAATGCATGGTGGCAGTATCGGCAAAGAAACTCATCAAATTCCCTTACGTTCTCCTGAGACACATTTACTAGACGATGACTCGGAACGCCTTGTTCTGTACTGGTCCCGAACCAAGAATGTGGTAAGGTCTATGAGCTCATTTTCTATTTTTAAGTATTATATTCTTGCGTCTTACTGTACTCTGTCCATGTAGAACAAGTGCCTAAACTAGAAGAACAACTATTCTAATTTAAGATTCCATTGCTAGCATAGTTCAAAAAAGCGCTAGGCATTAATTGTTCATTTTACCACCGCCTTGCGCTTTACTGACCAAAGCGCATGCTTATGCGCAGTTATGCACAGATTAAGCGTAGTTATGCGCAATGCGTTTTGCCAACGCCTAGAGCCTAGGCGCGCTTAAGCGCTCGCTTAGGCGCGCCTTATTTAACTATGATTGCTTTGCTCTTGTATCACTGTATTTACTCATACAAACTTATTTTTAAATTGAAGGATCCAATAGAAACTCAAATGGCACAGCAGGTATGTTCACACATGTTTCTTTAACAGGTTTGCTCTTATCAATAGCTCTATTGATTTCAATTTCAATTGTGTATACAGTTGACTTTCATATCATGCACATTACTAGCATCACAACAGAGCCAATAGTGTTGTTGTACATGTAGACCCGTGGTACCCATCTGAAATCTTGTTGTGCCGTGTAGTTTCCCACGCTTTGTATTCTTTCACTGCTGCTTTGTGTTGAACAGATATGATTTGAACCGTGTCTCTATTTTGATTTGAACCGTGTTGAACCGTGTCCCTGGAGCATTCAGATGCATATTTTCTATTGCAACAGCAAGCGTTGGAGGATTTTAGCGCCAAACAGGACAAAGCTAATCAGCTTGCTAAGCTTATTGCCCACATGGTGGATACCCAAGATAGTGTTTCTTGAGCTCTTCTGAAGTTGTTTAAGTTATGCTCTTGTTTTGCTGCTGCATTTATTTGCACTGGTGGCCAATTTTGACGGCCAATGTATGTAATATGCTGCTTTGTTCCCTATATTTGCACTGGTGGCGAACTTTGATGCCCAGTGGATGTAACATTTGTAATAGCGGTAATAGGCTAGCGTTAATTGCTTGCTTATTTATTTCCTTATTGTCTAGTTGTTTGCTTGTAGTCACTGCAGTTCTTTTTCTGTGTTTTTCTAGTGGCCACAATAGCCTATTTTTGGTAACTAGGCCAAAGTAATTGTGGCAACACATGGACTGTCGTAACCATGGGCCTCCTGTAGGCCGTATGATCCACGGGCCTTCTTCCGGCCGCAGGATCCATTGGCCTTCTATATGGGCTGTAGGATCATCCATTGGCCTTCTATACGGGCCTTAGGATTCATGGGCCTTCTATGGGCCGTAGGGTCCATGGGCCTTCTACGGGCCGTACAATCCATGGGCCTCATACGGGCCGTAGGATCCATGGGCCTTCTACGGGGCGTATCATCATTTAGCCAACCATGGGCCATACTATTCGTGGACCATAACGGGCTGTTAATAGGTCGTATTTGATAAGTCTATGAAAACAGCGCAACGGATTTTTTTCGACATGAAAACGACCCAACGTATTAACGGTCCACAAACGGGCCGACTGTAACGACGGGCTGAATTTGGCCCACAAGCAGAAAATGACAATAACGGGCCGTATGTAACCGAATGCTGCAAATGAACCCAAGAATCAATGGGCCCTGAGAAGGCTGAAAGATAACTTGGGCTGGAAACAGCCCAATGGAATAACGGGCCGTTAATGGGTATAAAGCGATACACTGTTCATTACGGACCAGTTTCACCACGGGTCGTTAATGGGCCAAGTGTTACAAAGGGACTCATATGGGCCGAAAGAAGTCATGGGCCACACATGGGCCAGAAGTTAAAATGGGCTGGAATCATATTGGACTGCCCAGATGACGCTACTGGGCCTAATTCGGACAGGTCGTAACGCGCCCTGGGTTAGCGGGTTGTAAATGGGCTATATGCGAACAAGTCGTTAACAGGCTTTCCGTGGGACGGCCCGCCACCTTTTCACCAAGTCAAATGGGCCGGCCTTTCAAAAGAATGGGCCTCTGTTGGGCCGTGCCACGTGTCACCATATCATAGGCGCCTTCAGTCCAATGAGTGGATGACATCTGTCCCAATGGTGAGCCGACATGTGTTTCCTCCAGCCAATGATGATTTTACACGTGGAAAATCCCCATTGGTCCGGGCTGTTAACGGGTTATCGAATCCAAAACTGGACCTGATAGCTCAACGGCGTTCCGTTACGGTTGATGCCATGTGTCGGTCACCCTTGACGAAAGCACTTCTGTGACGCGCGATTTGTCGTCATTTAAGTGCACACTTCCGTGATGATAATTTTGGTAATGTCATGGAACACTTCTACGACAGCACAGGTATAACTATCTTGTTTCTGTCATAAATTTGTCATGGATGTACATGCATGACAGAAAATGTGACCTACTATGACAAGAATGTATCATCACGGAAGTGTATTTTTTTGTAGTGCTACTGTCGGCATTCTGGGACCGGGGGTGCCCAGACTTGCCTGCCTGCAGCACGCGGCGTGGCTCCATCAACAGGCTGGTACAGCCCAGCTCGAGCAGCAACAACTCAAGACCCTTGCGAGGGGCCAAGCCTTGCGAGGCGGACGACACCAAGACCTCCCCCGGGGTGGCCTCACTAGGATGGCTCCCAAGGAGCGGAGATATCTATGCAAGGGGCACCTTGCGAGGTTCACATGATGTGAGCCATGACGACCAAGGCCAGGAGGGTGCCTGCGGGCGCAGTGTACCAGTTGCCTCTTTGGTGCTAGGGATGCAAGCACAGGCGTCCCGAGGCATCATGCAAAGGTTTCCATATCGGTCCAACACGACCAAGACCAGTAGGACGGCAGGATGGAGGTCATTGCGGAGCCCATAGTAGTGTCACCACCAGAGCCTTTGGCAGGGGAAGACTACTTTTTTCAGGATAGCTTGTACTAGTTGTGCCCCTTCAAACTTGGCTATTGTGGGATCCCTTACCGCCTAAACATTTGGGAAGAGGACCAAGGCCACTATAAATAGGACCTAGCCACCACCATAGCGAGGGACAGATCATTCAGACCATCCTCACACTCACCAGCTCATCGAGCTCAAGAGCACCTCACCTCTTGAGGCTGTTCATCCACTCTACTAGTTCATCCTCAGCCTCTCAAGGCAATCCACCACACATTGGAGTAGGGTATTACACCGCGAGGTGGCCCGAACCAGTATAAACCCCTGTGTCTCTTGTTCTTTGGGTTCATCGAGCTAGGCCGTGGGATCATTGAGCGAGCGAGCTGGGGAGAGAGAGTTCTTCGTGCCCACCCTAGAGTTCGAACGTCTCAAGGTTCTGCGGAACCCGTAATCTGATAGACGTGCCAACCACTTTGAGTGGACGGATGCAGCAACAGTCGGGTCAGAAGAAATAAAAACTTTATTAGCAAACAACCCAATCCTTGCCACACCAAACTTCGGAGAACCTATAGTGATGTACATATCTGCAACTCACCAGCAAATTTCCACTCCAAAAACTAGTATACTATGTATCGGCGGTCCTTACACCATGAAAATCCTGATACCCGCACTATCATAAGATAGCGTATGCAGTCTTCATGGCATCTCGGAAGCTACGGTACTACTTTGAAGAGTGCTCGATCATAGTGGCTTCCGATGTACCCCTCAAAGACATCATAAACAATCAAGACACCACTGGCTGCATTGCCAAATGGGCTATCGATCTCTTACCATTTGAAAGAACATACAAGCCACGTCGAGCTATTAAATCTCAGGTGTTGGCCGACTTTGTCGCGGAATGGACAGAAGCTGAACTCCCTAAAGAGTAAAGCACATACTCCAATTGGGTGATGTACTTCGACGGCTCCAAAATGTTAGCCGGATTGGGGGCTGGTGTCATCCCCACATCCCCTACAAGGGACACAGTCCGTTATTTATTACAAATCCTGTATACGGACTCCAATAACACGGCCGAATATGAGGCACTACTGCATGGTCCCCGGCTGACTGTTTCTATGAGCATACAAGTCCTCGAGGTGCGTGGGGATTCGAACCTCGTGATATCTCAAATAAATGGAGAATTCGATGCAAAAGATCCAAAGATGGGCGGCCTACCGCAAGGCCGTACTCAAAATATTAGCTCGGTTTGACGGGCTCGAGTTTCATCATGTGGCTCGAGACAATAATCAAGCAGGGGGCATCCTTGCTCGATTGGGCGCTAAACGCGACCCTCTCCCGCCTAACACCTTTATGGAAAAGCTTTTCAAGCCATCCGTGGTATGGCAGGACGAAAGCGAAAATACCGGTCCGGCACCGATTACACCCTTGGGTGTTGAACACGATTTGGATATCATCAGGGGCTCGGGCACCGAACCAACGACTTCCACCCATGTAATCATGGTGGTAATCATTCCATGGACCAAACCCTTCTTAGCCTACCTTAATAGGCAGGAGCTCCCTGATGACAAGAATGAGGCCCGTCACATAGTTCGAGGTTCCAAAGCCTACAATGTTCATGAAGGAGAACTCTACAATAAAAGCACTACTAGAGTTCTTCAGAGATGTATCTCCGAAGAGGAGGGGCGCCATCTTTTGGCCGAAATACATGCTTGCTGAGGGAGTCCTGGACTAGTGGGTGTCCGGATAGCCGAACTATCATCATTGGCCGGACTCCAAGACTATGAAGATACAAGATTGAAGACTTTGTCCCGTGTCCGGATGGGACTTTCCTTGGGGTGGAAGGAAAGCTTGGCAATACGGATATGTAGATCTCCTACCCTTGTAACCGACTCTGTGTAACCCTAGCCCTCTCTGGTGTCTATATAAACCGGAGGGTTTTAGTCCATCAGACGAACAACAATCGTACCATAGGCTAGCTTCGGGTTTAGCCTCCTTGATCTCGTGGTAGATCCACTCTTGTACTACCCATATCATCAATATCAATCAAGCAGGAGTAGGGTTTTATCTCCATCGAGAGGGCCCGAACCTGGGTAAAAACATCGTGTCCCTTGTCTCCTGTTACCATCCGCCTAGACGCACAGTTCGGGACCCCCTACCCGAGATCCGCCGGTTTTGACACCGACATTGGTGCTTTCATTGAGAGTTCCTCTGTGTCGTCGCTTATAGGCCCGATGGCTCCTTTGATCATCAACAACAACGCGTTCCAGGGTGAGACTTTTCTCCCCAGACAGATCTTCGTATTCGGCGGCTTTGCACTGCGGGCCAATTCGCTTGGCCATCTGGAGCAGATTGAAAGCTACGCCCCTGGCCATCAGGTCAGATTTGGAAGTTTGAACTTCACGGCCGACATCCGCGGGGACTTGATCTTCGATGGATTCGAGCCACAGCCGAGCGTGCCGCACTGTCGCGATGGGCATGATTTAGCTCTGCTGCCGGACAGTGCCCTGGAGGCCGCACAAGAGTCCGCTCCGACTCTTGATTCGGAGCCAACTGCGCCGATCGAGGATGGGTGGCTAGACACCGCCTCGGGGGCTGCTACCTCTACGGCGATGGAGCCGAATACTGATCCTGTCCCTTGTGAAGCTCGTGACTCCGAGGTGCCGGATTCCTCGCCGAACTCCGAACCTCTCGCGCCCCTGCCAATCGAATCCGATTGGGCGCCGATCATGGAGTTTACCACTGCGGACATCTTTCAGCACTCGCCTTTTGGCGACATCCTGAATTCGCTAAAATATCTCTCGTTATCAGGAGAGCCCTGGCCGGACTACTGTCAGGACGGTTGGGATGCGGACGACGAAGAAATTCAAAGCGCACCCACCACCCACTTTGTAGCCACTATCGACGACCTAACCGACATGCTAGACTTTGACAGCGAAGACATCGACGGTATGGACGACGATGCCAGAGACGACCAAGAACCAGCGCCCACAGGGCACTGGAAAACCACCTCAACTCACGATGTATACATGGTGGATACACCAAAAGGAAGCAATAACGAGGAACAACGGGACGCGGCGAAGGATAATTCACCCGTAAAACAGCCAAAACGGCGACGCAAGCGCCGCCCGGAGTCCCGCCTCGATAACAACAACACCTATACAGACCCAGTCGTAGAGCAGGGCGAACCAGTGGACAACGAACATGCCACCAAGCAACCGTCCGAACAGGATTAATTGGACAAGCAACCCATCCCCGGCGAAAACAACAGTCCAGATGATCTCACGCCGGACACATCACCGGAGCATATGCACCTCCACAAAAGGCTCATCGCCACTGCAAGAAGTTTGAAGAAGCAGAAGCGGAAGCTCAAAGCAACGGAAGACGTACTCAGAATGAGATGGAGCAAAGTACTCAAGACCGCAGATAAATATGGCGATAGTCACCAAGCAAAGAGCTACCCGAAGCGCAGGCTGTTGCCCGAATTTGACGAGGAGGCCGTAGAGCCCCCACATTCAAAAAACAAAGAGGCCGCTGTAACGCCCCGGATTCGATACGCCAGGTGTCTGCCAGTTATTCGCCGTCGTTGCCATGTCATTTGCTTGCGTGTTGCACTTTGCCATGTCATCTTATGCATTTCATATCATGTCGTCATGTGCATCTCATTTCGCATTCGTGTTCGTTTCATGCATCCGAGCATTTTCTCCGTTGTCCGTTTTGCAACCCGGCACTCCTATGTCCTCCGGCGTCCCCTTTTTGTCTTTCGTTGTGAGCGGGTATTAAACGTTCTCGGAATGGACCGAGGTTTGCCAAGCGGCCTTGGTATAGCACCGGTAGACCGCCTGTCTGTCAGGACCCCGACTCGATGTCACATCGATCTAGACGGTAACACTTCATATCGCTTTGCGGCCTCACACACGGTATTCCCACGGGTGTCGCCTTACCTTTGCCCGGGACCGTTTGCGCCTTTTGGCTCACATATATGATAGTGTCGCTAGCATCCATATGATAAAGAGCCCGGGCTGACATGACTAGTCGTAAACCCAAAGTGGCACAGACTTACAGGGACAGGCATCCATGACCCAGCTTCGAACGTGTCGGTCATCAGCAAGTGGGTCCGGGCTGTAGCACTGGGCTAGCAGGACTCCGGTAAACCGGGCTGTAGCGGGCTAACAGGACTCCGGTACTCAAAGCGTGACATTTCCCCGAAGGGACAGACACAGGAACGAAGAAGGACACATGCCGGCCAGCCTAAGTGTTCCAGAGCAGTAGCAAGCTACCATGGCTCAGCGGTAACACTAGGAGACATTTCCCGGTAAGAGAGGCTACTAAAGATAAACAACTAGATAGTCAGAACCCACACATACCAAGCATTTCAAACATACACACAATATGCTCGATATGTGCAAATACAACGAAGCATCACAACATGACTCTATAACACAAGTACTTTATTTAAGGCTCAGGGAGCCATTCATATCATACACACAGGTACGGGTCTCACGACCCAACATACAAGTCATACAGTCATACAAGCCAACAGCGGAAGTAACTTGTCTGAGTACAGACAACTAGTAAAATAAAAGAGGCTTAGAAGCCTAACTATACTATGTGGTCCATCACAAGCTCAGGGTCACCACCTGGGTCTTTAGCCTACTCGTTGATGTCAACGTCTACATAGAACCCATCAGAAGGGGTTGCAGCGTCTTCTGTAAAAATGTAGATTATAGCAACATGAGTACAAAGGTACTCAGCAAGACTTACATCAGATCCTACATACATGCATAGTATCAAGAAGGGTTGGTGGAGTTATTGCAGCAAGCCAGCTTTGACTCTTGGCTAGACTATCCTACGATACTCCAACTTGAAATAGTTTTGCGCACACGAGTCCACTATTCACCACTTCAATACACTACCGAGGATCCACCTCCGTCTTCCTACGGAAGAGCCATCCTCGGCACTCACACTTATCTTGAGGCTTTTATCAGTTTCCATTTACTTGTCTATGAACTGTATAGGCAACCAAGTAGTCCTTTACCGCGGACGCGGCTATTCGAATAGATCATGTTGACCCTGCAGGGGGTACTTCTTCATACACGCTCTCACCACTTACCGTCGTTTACACGACATGTACTCGGCAACCTTCAAGCGGAAGCCCAACGTGGGTGTCGGCCACGACCTACCTAATCACCTAAGCCTCCAGTCCAGGTTTATCGCCTATTCAGGTTCCATCCGCAGGGAGTCCGGCCGAGGTTTCCCATACGGCCCCGAACGATGTGAACAGGGTTCCCGAGATACCTAACGGGTATTCGGTACACCGTGCCACGTACCTACCGCATCACAGCCCACCCCTACGGTCAGCGCTGTCCACGGCCTCCAGTAGGCTACAAACACCAGAAACTACTTGCAACTCCTGGACGGAGAACTAGGGTGAATAAGAAGTCGAGAGGGTCCATTGGTTTCGGGCCCAATGCATGGTAGTAGCTGATTCTTAAATCACACATACAGATCTCAGTGCTTAAGGTCGGCTTCAATGAAACAACCCACCATGTACTCCTACATGGCCTCTCATCGATACCTTTACAAAATCGTGTTCACCACACTACTCTCATTACTGACATAATCATTTCACTCTAGCCCATCACCCAGATGAACCAGACCTGACACAACTCTAAGCATAGCAGGCATAGCAAGGTAGGAACAACACATACATATGGCTCAATCAACTCCTACACATGCTAGTGGGTTTCATCTAGTTACTGTGGCAATGACAGGTCATGCAGAGGAAATGGGTTCAACTACCGTAGCACACAGCAGTTTGAATCGCGTTGTCTTAATGCAGTAAAAGAGAGCAGGAGCGAGAACATGGGATTGTATTGATATGATCAAATGGTTGGTTGCTTGCCTGATGGTTCGTTGCACGGATACGGTTCTTCGTTAGGGTAATCACGGTACTCCTCGGGAACAGATCCTGTCGCAAAGGACATCGATACACAAACATCACCAAACAATATGCAACAATATGATGCATGCATGAAACATGGCAATATGAGTGTGTTGGGCTAATGCAACTAAAACCAGAAGGGTTTGAACAAATTTGAATCAAAGATTCAAATTTCAATTTCAAATATGGCCTTTTAAAGTGCCTTTCCTTGTTCTGATTAAAACATCAACTTAACTTGTTTGATCATGCATGAAAATGGTACAGATGGATAGATTGGATTTTTCTGATCATTTTTCATATATTATTTGTCCAATTTGGAGTTACAGAATAAAAGTTATGAATTTTTGAAGTTTAATTAATATTCTGGAATTTCCTGATTTAATTTCAATCCAGAAATATCATTTACTGCGTCAGCCTGACATCATAGTGACATCAGCAGGTCAACAGAGCTGGCTCGGGTCAAACCTGACGTGTGGGGTCCACACGTCAGTGTCACAGGGGCTAATCCCGCGTTGACCCGGGGCTGGTTAGCTTTGACTAAGCCCTGGGGCCCACTTGTCAGCGTCAGTAGGTGGTGGATTAGTGGTTAATTAGCTGGGCCACGTCAGCTCGCCGGAGTTCTGGCCGGCGGCGACCAACAGTGCAGCGGCGATAGTGGTTTTGGTCGTTTCGGCCACCAAATGGAACGTGGCGACCACCGGAGTGAAGCTGAGGACGACCCTCGGCTCTTGGCGGAGTCAGTTGGGGTCGGGGTGGCCGGAGTTGACGGCGGCGAGCTCAGCTGCGGCCGCCGGGGTTCGGTCGTGCACGGGAGTGGTGCTGGAGCTCGAAGTCGAGCAAAGTGAGGCGCTAGGGATGCTCTACTGGGTTCTGTGAACGTGTTGGACTCGCCGGGGTGACCAAATGGTCACCGGAGCTGCGTCGACGGCGAGCTCGGCGACGGCGGAGGTTCGGCCGTGGTGGAGATGCAGCTACGGTGAGGGAACGAGGGGAAGAAGAGGGGGAAACGGTGGCGTAGCTCACCGCGGTTGCAGTGGGCGTCGAAGCGGGCTCGGGGACGCGCTGGAGACGGCGAATTTGTCGGCGACGGTGGTCGGAGTCCGAAGAGGGGAACGGCGACGTGGCGGCGATGCAGGGCTTCCGGGGACTCGTGGAGCGGTGGGGAGGAAGAGGGAGTCGAGGCGGAGCTTCTGAGCTACTTGGGGGAGCGAGGGGTGGCCGGAGTCAGTGGCTACGGCGAACGGCGGCGACGGTGGTGTTCGGACGAGAGCGAGAGAGAGCGAGGGAGAAACGGGGGAGAGTGAGAGGGAGCAGGGGGAATCGGGACGGGCTGCGGGCGTCGTCCACGCGGCCAGGGGGGCGTCGGCAAGCAGGAGGTGGCCGCGCGGCCGCGCGCGCGCGAGCACGCAGCAGCTTCGGGGCGTGGGGAGGAAGACGACGGGGAGCTACAGTGCTGGGCTGGCTAGCTGGGCCGGCCAGCTGGCTGGGCCGCACAGGTAAGTTTCTCCTCTCTTTTCTGTTTTCTGTTTTATTTAATAATTCTGCAACTTTGTTGAATTAAATAAAATACCTAGGCAACTCCAAAAATCACCAAACTACTCCTGGTCCATAGTTGGAATATTTCCAACATGAAACATTTTAGTTTGGAGATATTTGAGCATTAAAATATTTTATATTATTTTAAATGCCCAAATTCAAATAGTTATGATTTAACTCAAGAACCCTAGGATGGCCTAGAAAAGTGTGCACCATTTTTGGCAGAGGTTCTGAACCAAGGCAAAAATGATGGGCATTTTAGAAGGGCATTTCAGGTTCATTGAAAATTATTTTAGTAAACCCTAGTTGGTTTTCAGAGGGGACTGGGGGTTCTGTCATCCCCATTTCAAGTTTCTGATGAAAAAGTAAACATGATGCAACACTCTAATGCATGACTAGCTAGGGTGTGACAACTCACCCCCACTCAAAAGAATCTCGTCCCGAGATTTGGGTTCCTCCGAGAAGAAGGCGGGATACTCGAGTCGAAGACGATCCTCCCTTTCCCAAGTTGCTTCATCTTCAGAATGGTGCGACCATTGAACCTTGAGAAACTTGATATTATGACGTCGCGTGGTACGTTCGGCTTGATCGAGGATACGAATGGGGTACTCTCGATATGTAAGATTATCTTGGAGATCAAGCGTTTCGTGGTCCACTTCACGGATAGGATCCGAGAAGCAACGCCTGAGTTGAGAAACGTGGAAAACATCGTGAACTCTGGAGAGGTGCGGAGGTAGTTCCAATTGGTAGGCTACTTCTCCTCGTTTGGCAAGAATGCGAAAAGGTCCAATGTAACGAGGAGCCAATTTGCCTTTGATACCGAAACGATGGGTTCCCTTCAGAGGGGTGACCCGAAGGTAAGCCTTCTCATCAACCTCGAAAGTCATAGCCTTATGTTTTCGGTCATATTGACTCTTTTGACGGGATTGGGCTGTTTTCAATTTTTCACGAACGATACGAACTTGTTCTTCTGCTTCCTGAATCATATCCGGGCCAAAGAATTGTCTTTCCCCGGTCTCTGACCAGTTAAGGGGTGTTCGACATCGTCGTCCATAAAGAATTTCAAAAGGGGCTTTACCCAAGCTAGATTGATAGCTGTTGTTGTAAGCGAATTCGGCAAATGGAAGGCACTTCTCCCAGTCCATTCCGAAAGAGATAACGGAGGCTCGAAGCATGTCTTCTAGAATTTGGTTGACGCGTTCCACTTGACCACTTGACTGAGGGTGGAAAGCGGTGCTAAAGGAGAGACGGGTTCCCATAGCATTTTGGAAACTTTCCCAAAATCGAGAGGTGAAAAGACTTCCTCGATCCGAATTGATTTCCAAAGGAACACCATGGAGGGACACTATTCGGGAGATGTATAAGTCTGCCAGCTGACTAGCGGTTATACTCTCACGAACAGGTAGGAAATGAGCTACCTTGGAAAGACGATCGACCACGACGAAAATAGCATTATTCCCTCTTTTGGTCCTGGGAAAACCGGTAATGAAATCCATACCAATTTTATCCCATTTCCATTCAGGAATAGCTAAGGGTTGAAGGGTGCCAGCAGGCCGTTGATGCTCTGCTTTTACACGACGACAGACGTCGCAATTGGCAATATACTGAGCAATTTCTCTCTTCATCCTAGTCCACCAGAACCTCTGGCGTAGGTCCTGATACATTTTAGTACTACCGGGATGAATGGTGAGAGGAGATTCATGGGCTTCCTTAAGGATTATTCGCCTTAGGTTGCGCACTTTGGGAACTACTAATCGATCCCCGAAGTACACGACTCCTTGATCATTAACGGAGAAACAATTCGCAATTCCTTTCTGAATATTCCTCTTGATGCGGGAGATTCCCGGATCTACCTTCTGTGCTTTGATGATTTGATCCGTAAGGGTAGGTTTTGCCACCAAGGTGGAGAGAAAACCTTGAGGTACAATGTGAAGGTTAAGCTTCCGAAATTCCTCATGGAGAAGCGGTTGACTTTGTTGTAACATCAGGTTGTTACAATAAGATTTACGACTTAGCGCATCAGCCATGACGTTGGCTTTCCCTGGGGTATAGGTTATCCCTAAGTCGAAGTCTGTGATCAATTCAACCCAACGTCTTTGCCTGAGATTCAAATCCGGTTGGGTGAAAATGTACTTCAGGCTTTGGTGATCAGTGAATATTTCGCAACGATTACCGAGGAGGTAATGTCGCCAGGTCTTAAGGGCATAGACTACGGCTGCAAGTTCTAGATCATGAGTAGGATAATTCTCCTCATGTGGGTGCAATTGCCGTGAAGCGTAAGCAATTACGTGTCGATCTTGCATAAGGATGCAACCTAGTCCTTGTCGCGAGGCGTCGCAGTAGATAACAAAGGCTTTGGAGAAGTCTGGTGGTACCAGCACGGGAGCAGAAGTCAGGCGTCTTTTCAGTTCCTGAAAGCTGTGCTCACATTGTGGGGTCCATTCGAACTTCTTATCTTTCTTGAGGAGTTCGGTTAGGGGTTTAGCAACTTTGGAGAAGTTCTCGACAAAGCGACGGCAATAGCTCGCTAAGCCTAGAAAACTCCGAACTTGCTTGACCGATTCGGGTGGAGTCCAGTCAAGGATAGCTTGAACTCGCTCAGGGTTAACAGCAATACCTTTACCAGATATTACATGACCCAGATAGGTCACTTCTGGCAACCAGAATTCACATTTAGAAAATTTGGCATAAAGGCGATGCTCTCGAAGTTTCTGCAACACTAGCCTTAGATGTTCGGCATGTTCTTCCTCGTTCTTGGAGCATATGAGTATATCATCGAGATAAACTACGACGAATTTATCCAAATACTCCATGAAGATTGAGTTCATTAACCGAGAAAAAGTGGCTGGAGCGTTGGTTAAACCGAAGGACATGACGGTGTACTCGTATTGGCCGTAACGAGTAACAAAGGCCGTTTTAGGAATGTCCCCGTTTCTGATTTTGATTTGATGGTAGCCCAACCTCAAATCCATCTTGGAGAAGACTGAGGATCCAGCGAGCTGATCATACAGATCGTTGATCCTGGGAAGTGGATATTTGTTCTTGATTGTGACCAAATTGACAGGTCGGTAATCTACAACCATTCGGTCCGTACCATCCTTTTTCTTAACGAATAGGACGGGGCAAGCCCACAGAGATGAACTAGGGCGGATGAAACCCTTTTTCAAGGATTCATCGAGTTGCTTCTTAAGCTCGGCTAGTTCTAGGGGTGCCATCTTATAAGGCCTTCTAGCAATCGGAACGGTTCCTGGAATGAGGTCTTGGACCAGCAAACGGTGGCCTGCGGGGACCGCGAGGTGGGGTGATGCCTCCTACATCACGCCAAACCATCACGTCTGGCAGAGCAGATCTCACAGGATAGAGATCGCGCATATCTGAATATCCAGCTTGCACCGCCGGTGCGAACCGAGTCAAAGTGGCCCAGTGGTCAGCACGGGTATTGAAGAGCTCTAACCTTAAGGCCCGATTTTCACGGTCCTTATCCTCGAGCATCTCAGCAGTGGTGCGAGTCCGTGAATCCTCCTGAGTGGAGTCAGCATATATAGCCTGAAAATATCCTTGTGCTCCCGGAAGTGATCCTGGCATATACCGGAAATCAGAGTCCCGAAATAACCCAGATCTGACTCGCATAATGGTCATCATAGAGTAGGCGGCATCCTGCACAGCCATCTCGATAGAAACCCCGAGTCCATAGGAGAGTGAAGAGGCTCAGTGGATCCAGGATAAGATGGAAATATCCTGACAGTGCAGAGATACTGGCTTTGATTAAAGTCTCGGAATTGTTCTTCGACCGTGTACTCAGGATACCAGCGATATCCAGCCTCAGTCATTACCCTGACCAACTTAGCAGTATGGCCGGGTACATCTAGGCATCGAGTCAGGCGAACCACTTGATTAAGGTCGCGAGTGGCCATCTGAAAGCACAATTATAATGCAAAGGCATTAGAATTTCTAGCAAAATTTCGGCAGCATAACAGCTGTAAATGCTCAAAAAGGATATTGAGACATTTGACAAAGGATTTCGTACACACTCAACATCATCATATCAAGTCTTGAAACCATTCTTACAACATAATGTGGTAGTAGAACTGAACTAGGCTTGTAACCATCAAACTTATAAGGTACTACTGATTAGTAACTCGTGATCCTGATAGAGAGAGCAGATCCTAATTCCTTAACCCCCGGTGGAAGAATGGACTGACTCAGATCAGAAAGTCATAAGATATAAGGAGTAAAAAGAGCCTTACGTTCCAACCCACAAACAATTCCCCTACATATAACTAAAGAATTTCTAGACTCAACATCGACCAGTTTGGCTTGAAGAACCTACAGGCAGTCCGGCTCTGATGCCAACGCTGTCAGGACCCCGACTCGATGTCACATCGATCTAGCCGGTAACACTTCATATCGCTTTGCGGCCTCACGCACGGTATTCCCACGGGTGTCGCCTTACCTTTGCCCGGGACCGTTTGCGCCTTTTGGCTCACGTATATGATAGTGTCGCTAGCATCCATATGATAAAGAGCCCGGGCTGACATGACTAGTCGTAAACCCAAAGTGGCACAGACTTACAGGGACAGGCATCCATGACCCAGCTTCGAACATGTCGGTCATTAGCAAGTGGGTCCGGGCTGTAGCACTGGGCTAGCAGGACTCCGGTAAACCGGGCTGTAGCGGGCTAACAGGACTCCGGTACTCAAAGCGTGACATTTCCCCGAAGGGACAGACACAGGAACGAAGAAGGACACATGCCGGCCAGCCTAAGTGTTCCAGAGCAGTAGCATGCTACCATGGCTCAGCGGTAACACTAGGAGACATTTCCCGGTAAGAGGGGCTACTAAAGATAAACAACTAGGTAGTCAGATCCCACACATACCAAGCATTTCAATCATACACACAATATGCTCGATATGTGCAAATACAACGAAGCATCACAACATGACTCTACGACACAAGTACTTTTATTTAAGGCTCAGCGAGCCATACATAACATACACACAAAGGTACGGGTCTCACGACCCAACATACAAGTCATACAGTCATACAAGCCAACAGCGGAAGTAACTTGTCTGAGTACAGACAACTAGTAAAATAAAGGAGGCTCGGAAGCCTAACTACACTATGTGGTCCATCACAAGCTCAGGGTCACCACCTGGGTCTTTAGCCTACTCGTTGATGTCAACGTCTACATAGAACCCATCAGAAGGGGTTGCAGCGTCTTCTGTAAAAATGTAGATTATAGCAACATGAGTACAAAGGTACCAAGCAAGACTTACATCAGATCCTACATACATGCATAGTATCAAGAAGGTTGGTGGAGTTATTGCAGCAAGCCAGCTTTGACTCCTGGCTAGACTATCCTACGATACTCCAACTTGAAATAGTTTTGCGGACACGAGTCCACTATTCACCACTTCAATACACTACCGAGGATCCACCTCCGTCTTCCTACGGAAGAGGCATCCTCGGCACTCACACTTATCTTGAGGCTTTTAGTAGTTTCCATTTACTTGTCTATGAACTGTATAGGCAACCAAGTAGTCCTTTACCCCGGACGCGGCTATTCGAATAGATCATGTTAACCCTGCAGGGGTGTACTTCTTCATACACGCTCTCACCACTTATCGTCGTTTACACGACATGTACTCGGCAACCTTCAAGCGGAAGCCCAACGTGGGTGTCGGCCACGACCTACCTAATCACCTAAGCCTCCAGTCCAGGTTTATCGCCTATTCAGGTTCCATCCGCAGGGAGTCCGGCCGAGGTTTCCCATACGGCCCCGAACGATGTGAACAGGGTTCCCGAGATACCTAACGGGTATTCGGTACACCGTGCCACGTACCTACCGCATCACAGCCCACCCCTACGGTCAGCGCTGTCCACGGCCTCCAGTAGGCTACAAACACCAGAAACTACTTGCAACTCCTGGACGGAGAACTAGGGTGAATAAGAAGTCGAGAGGGTCCATTGGTTTCGGGCCCAATGCATGGTAGTAGCTGATTCTTAAATCACACATACAGATCTCAGTGCTTAAGGTCGGCTTCAATGAAACAACCCACCATGTACTCCTACATGGCCTCTCATCGATACCTTTACAAAATCGTGTTCACCACACTACTCTCATTACTGACATAATCATTTCACTCTAGCCCATCACCCAGATGAACCAGACCTGACACAACTCTAAGCATAGCAGGCATAGCAAGGTAGGAACAACACATACATATGGCTCAATCAACTCCTACACATGCTAGTGGGTTTCATCTAGTTACTGTGGCAATGACAGGTCATGCAGAGGAAATGGGTTCAACTACCGTAGCACACAGCAGTTTGAATCGCGTTGTCTTAATGCAGTAAAAGAGAGCAGGAGCGAGAACATGGGATTGTATTGATATGATCAAATGGTTGGTTGCTTGCCTGATGGTTCGTTGCACGGATACGGTTCTTCGTTAGGGTAATCACGGTACTCCTCGGGAACAGATCCTGTCGCAAAGGACATCGATACACAAACATCACCAAACAATATGCAACAATATGATGCATGCATGAAACATGGCAATATGAGTGTGTTGGGCTAATGCAACTAAAACCAGAAGGGTTTGAACAAATTTGAATCAAAGATTCAAATTTCAATTTCAAATATGGCCTTTTAAAGTGCCTTTCCTTGTTCTGATTAAAACATCAACTTAACTTGTTTGATCATGCATGAAAATGGTACAGATGGATAGATTGGATTTTTCTGATCATTTTTCATATATTATTTGTCCAATTTGGAGTTACAGAATAAAAGTTATGAATTTTTGAAGTTTAATTAATATTCTGGAATTTCCTGATTTAATTTAAATCCAGAAATATCATTTACTGCGTCAGCCTGACATCATAGTGACATCAGCAGGTCAACAGAGCTGGCTCGGGTCAAACCTGACGTGTGGGGTCCACACGTTAGTGTCACAGGGGCTAATCCCGCGTTGACCCGGGGCTGGTTAGCTTTGACTAAGCCCTGGGGCCCACTTGTCAGCGTCAGTAGGTGGTGGATTAGTGGTTAATTAGCTGGGCCACGTCAGCTCGCCGGAGTTCTGGCCGGCGGCGACCAACAGTGCGGCGGCGATAGTGGTTTTGGTCGTTTCGGCCACCAAATGGAACGTGGCGACCACCGGAGTGAAGCTGAGGACGACCCGCGGCTCTTGGCGGAGTCAGTTGGGGTCGGGGTGGCCGGAGTTGACGGCGGCGAGCTCAGCTGCGGCCGCCGGGGTTCGGTCGTGCACGGGAGTGGTGCTGGAGCTCGAAGTCGAGCAAAGTGAGGCGCTAGGGATGCTCTACTGGGTTCTGTGAACGTGTTGGACTCGCCGGGGTGACCAAATGGTCACCGGAGCTGCGTCGACGGCGAGCTCGGCGACGGCGGAGGTTCGGCCGTGGTGGAGATGCAGCTACGGTGAGGGAACGAGGGGAAGAAGAGGGGGAAACGGTGGCGTAGCTCACCGCGGTTGCAGTGGGCGTCGAAGCGGGCTCGGGGACGCGCTGGAGACGGCGAATTTGTCGGCGACGATGGTCGGAGTCCGAAGAGGGGAACGGCGACGTGGCGGCGATGCAGGGCTTCCGGGGACTCGTGGAGCGGTGGGGAGGAAGAGGGAGTCGAGGCGGAGCTTCTGAGCTACTCGGGGGAGCGAGGGGTGGCCGGAGTCAGTGGCTACGGCGAACGGCGGCGACGGTGGTGTTCGGCCGAGAGCGAGAGAGAGCGAGGGAGAAACGGGGGAGAGTGAGAGGGAGCAGGGGGAATCGGGACGGGCTGCGGGCGTCGTCCACGCGGCCAGGGGGGCGTCGGCAAGCAGGAGGTGGCCGCGCGGCCGCGCGCGCGCGAGCAC
>NC_057797.1:406202674-406209526 GCF_018294505.1 Triticum aestivum | reverse complement strand
GCCGGAGCACCGCGCCCCGCGTCGCTCAGCTCCTCGCCTGAGCTCCGTCGTCCGCCGCCATCGCCGGGGATCCGGTCGGGCCGGACCGGATCTGGCCATCCCCGACCTCCCCGGCACCGTTCCGCGCCCCCACCGACTTCCTCCTCGCCGGATCCGGCCTCCCCTCCTCCAACTCCGGCCGCCTCCCTCCTCTCCGGCAAGAACTCCGACGAACTTCAGATCTGGATCCACCGAAAGTTGATTTTCCCCCTCCAAAAATTCCACTGTCCCGAATTTTTTGCATTATCATGCCATGTTCATCGCGTCATAACTCTACGCATACTGCCCCGTTTCGTGCGTGTAATATGGCAAAATTGGTCGCCTCAATGAATACTTCATTTAATTCCATTGCATCATTTTCATTTGATCTTATCTAAATGCCCGAAATGCTGTTGGAAGAGTGCATGTTGATGTTAATCTGCTGGAACTGTTATAACATGCTCATTTGTCATTTTTGCCATGTTTGATGTGTGCATCCTATGAGGTTGATGTCTACATGTGTTTTGATCTATGATATTCCATCTTTCCATAGGTGCAATCCATGTATTTTTGTGACTTGTGTAGTGAGTGCATCAAGCTTGTTAA
Source organism: Triticum aestivum (assembly GCF_018294505.1). Classification (NCBI taxonomy): domain Eukaryota; kingdom Viridiplantae; phylum Streptophyta; class Magnoliopsida; order Poales; family Poaceae; genus Triticum; species Triticum aestivum. The sequence goes on along the minus strand of NC_057797.1, from coordinate 406,208,902 downwards.
GTAGGGTACTTGCTGTTGCTGTTTTCCTGACTGATTCTGTTATATTTTGTTGCTATGTAAACTTGCTACTACAAGTCATTCTGTGCATAATCTGGAGATGTTCACTAAGGATGTTTTGTTGTACATGTCTTGTTCTATTCATTCATGCCCCTGGTTGCATTTATAGCCTGCTGTATCATGTTGTTGTCAGCCTGTTAACATTAAGTTCAGTTTTGGCCATGTGCTTTTCTAGTGATCCATGCACCCTATGAACTTGTTCTTGCCATGCTTAGCTTCTCAAACATGTATTCTTACTGTTGGTTGCCTTGTCGTGCCATGTGTTGCTCTGTGGTGAATGGTCCAAGCTCACCAACATGCCTACTTATTGTTGTTCCTGCCATGTATGAATCTGTCATCTTTTGCCATGTTTACATGGGTGCCATCATATTTTCTGTGCCCTTTTGGATCATGGTCAGTAAGGGACTTTTGTTCTATGCAATTAGTAGATTTATGGCATGCCTTTGTTTGCCATGATAAGTTCCTGTACCATGTTGTTTGCTTCCTCTAAACATTGCAACCTGATGTTATTTCCTGATAAGTCTGAAACTGTTATTATTTGCAATCTTACTATGTCCTTTTGAGCATGTTCTAGTTGTTTCTGGAGATAGCTCAGTGTTCATCTTTTGTTATGCTTTACTTGTACATCATGCCCATGCCTTTTTTTATTACGTTGAGATGCTGTAGCCTGTTGGTTTGATGCTTGTAAGATGCCTAGTTGCTATTATGGACAGATTGTTGCTATGACTTGTATAGTGTGTGTGTGTGTGCTGAACCGTTGCTCCGTTTTGAGTGTGCTCTATATGAAACTTGCGTGATTTTGCTTGTAGCTTCATATTATCATTTTGCATCCTTGTTTTGGGGTGTTTGCTTGATATTTGTATGCATTTTGCACCAATGCCATGTTTAACTTGTTTTGCTCATATCTTATAGGCCATAGCTCCGAACTAAATGAACTTTATGTGTAACTTGACTAGAATTTTGTGTAGTTCATCGTGGTGCATCTTAACTTGCTGTTTAATAACTTGAACAGAAGGTTTATTCAGATCTGGAACAATTTCGAAATGTGCATATGAGGACTTACCGGAATTGTTATATGTTGTTTCCAGCCTCATTTAAACTTGCCTTGATGTGTTGTTCTTGTTTGCATCATCTCTTGCCATGAGTAGCTTCATGTAGCCTTGTCATGCATCATGTCTTTCCTATGTGTGGTGTGTTTACCACGTTGTGTGCTTCTTCTCGATAGTTCCCGTTTCGTTGCGATCGTGAGAATGCGTTCATCTACGTGTGGTTCATCTTCGTGGCTTCATCTTCTTCACGGACTCGTTCTTCCTAGCGGGATTTCAGGCAAGATGACCGCTACCCTGGATCTCACTACTATCATTGCTATGCTAGTTGCTTCGCTCTATCGCTTTGCTGCGTTACCTATCATTTGCTCTTCAAGCCTCCCAAATTGCCATGAACCTCTAACCTTTGACACCCTTCCTAGCAAACTGTTGTTTGGCTATGTTACCGCTTTGCTCAGCCCCTCTTATAGCGTTGCTAGTTGCAGGTGAAGTTGAAGATTGCTCCATGGTGGACAGGGTTATGTTGCGATATCACAATATCTCTTATATTATTAATGCATCTATATATTTGGTAAAGGGCGGAAGGCTCGGCCTTATGCCTGGTGTTTTGTTCCACTCTTGCCGCCCTAGTTTCCTTCATACCGGTGTTATGTTCCCGGATTTTTTGCGTTCCTAACGCGGTCGAGTGATTTATGGGACCCCCTTGACAGTTCGCTTTGAATAAAACTCCTCCAGCAAGGCCCAACATTGGTTTTACCATTTGCCTCACCTATTACCTTTTTTCCCTTGGGTGTCGCGCATCCCAAGGGTCATCTTTATTTTAGCCCCCGGGGCCAATGCTTGTCTAAGTGTTGGTCCAAACTAGAGCCACTTGCAGCGCCACCTCGGGAAAACTTGAGGGCTGGTTCTAGTTGTACGTACTGCTCATCCGGTCGTGGCCTGAGACGAGATACGCGCGGCTACTATCAGGATGTCGGCACGTCGGGAGGTTTGCTGGTCTTGTTTTATTGCTGTCGAAATGTCTTGTAGCCGGGATTCCAAGACTGATCGGGTCTTCCCGGGGAGAAGGTATATCCTTCGTTGATCGCGAGAGCTTATCATGGGCTAAGTTGGGACACCCCTGCAGGTCATAAACTTTCGAGAGCCGTGCCAGCGGTTATGTGGCACATGGGAATTTGTTAATGTCCAGTTGTAGATAACTTGACATCAGATCCAAATTAAAACGCATCAACTGCGTGTGTAGCCGTGATGGTCTCTTCTCGGCGGAGTCCAGGAAGTGAACACGGTCTTTGGGTTATGTTTGACGTAAGTAGGAGTTCAGGATCACCTCTTGATCATTACTAGTTGACGATCGTTCCTTTGTTTCTCTTCTCGCTATCCTTTGCGTATGTTAGGCACCATATCATGCTTAGTCGCTGCTGCAACCTCACCACTTGACCCCCTTCCTTTCCCGTTAAGCTTTGCTAGTCTTGATACCCATGGTAATGGGATTGCTGAGTCCTCGTGGCTCACAGATTACTACAACAACAGTTGCAGGTACAGGTTTTGCGATGATCTTGACGCGAGAGCGATGCTTGCTTGCTTGAGTTTTTCTTCTGCTTCTTCTTCGATCAAGGGATAGGTTCCAGGTCGGCAGCCTGGGCTAGCAGGGTGGATGTCGTTTGAGTTTCTGTTTGTGTTTCATCCATAGTCGGATGGTGCTCTTATGTATGATGTATTGGTGTATTCGTGTGGCATTGTATGCCTCTTGTATGTATCCCCATCTGTTATATAATGTTGATGTAATGATATCCACCTTGCAAAAGTGTTTCAATATGCGGGTCTATCCTTGGTGGGACCTTCGAGTTCCTTTTGGATAGGGTCGCATATTGCGCGTGACAAGTTGGTATTAGAGCCTCGACCGACCCTAGGAGCCCCCTTGATTGATCGTGTAGTTTGGCTGTTGTCGAGTCTAGAAAGAAAACTGTTTTTGGAGTCTAGTTATATCGGAGAGTAGGAATTCTTTTTACTCCTCAGCCCCTTCTTTGCTCTGGTAAGGAATCTTGACGTAGATGTTTTGAATTACTCCTCTTCCCGTTCAAAATTTTCTTTAGGATCACGTGGTTAGTTTCGTGAGTTGTCCATCCTCTTTTATCCGGTACATTTCTCGTCAAGTGGACTCGAGCCTCTTCATCTTTGCCAAGTTCAATCCTCAGTTCTTCCTCCCACGTCATTGTTTTTCCTTGTCCGAAGTTGTCCTTGTTTTTCCCACCCACCTACCCTTTTTCTTCTCGGAACCGGAGCCTGTAATCGAGTATCCATCATACTCATGTGAAGTCCTTGTTTTTTTCCTCAATGATTCCAACTGGTGTTTTCTCTTCTAGATATTCGTCGGTTTCCCTCTCCAAGTTGCCTTTGTTTTTCCCCCCTCCCACCCTCTTCTTCCCGGAGTTTGAGTCTCTTTCGACCATCAATTTCATTCGTACAGAGCCTCTTCAGTCTTTTCTCAATCATTTCAACCGGTGGATTCTCGTCTCGTTCGTCATTCTTCATCCCTTTCTTTTCCGGTGGATTCAATTCTAGTTTTTTTTCGGTAGTGATTATATTCTTTTCCTTGGTTAAAGTGTTCTCCTTGCTCGTTTGCCTCTCGCCATTCAATCATTCCGGAGTTCGGAAGACATCTCAAGAGATTCGTCTGTGTTCGAATTAATTCGAGGTTGTCACCTCATTCAAATATTTCAATTATTCCGGTGCATCATCTATCTGTTCAACAATCCTTTCCAATGGTGTTTTTCTCTTCAGTGGGCCCTAACCCACAGGTCTTTCCCCAGGATCTTACCTGACTCTTAATTTCCCCGGAGTTATTCTCAATTCTTTTCAAGTGTGATGTAAGGATGGATCCCATCAGTCACTTGCCTTCTCCAAGATCTCTTTCAAATCATTTCATTGTTGGCTTAACCTCTTCGCTTTTTCATTCTCCCGGAGTATCTCAGTAATTTTGGTGTTGTTTTCCGTCACCATTTGAAGACCGAAGAAGAGTTTTTCATCTAAATCTTGTCCGTTCCTCGGAGATTCGCGGTGCTAGCTCGATGTTATCCTATCAAATTGTTTCAAGTCATGCAAATTCTTTTCATCCATCCAGAGCATTTCAGCAGTTGCTTTCTCTCTCGATCATCCGGAGGCCATCTTTTCGGAAGATTTCTTCGTTCTAAGTTTTCAGATTCGTTCTCCAATTATTCTATATCTGTGCCCTTTCGTTCGTCTCAATATTCTTCCGGTGCTTCGTTCAAGTATTCTTCAATCAATTCACGATCTCTTCGTTCTTTTGCATCAAAATCCCATCAAGCATATTGGTTCTTCTAATTATTCCCGATGATTCATACTCTTTCATCAGTCATTTCCAAATTCTAACGGTGGTTCTTTCAGATTCTTTTTCCTTGATTATCATTTTAATCCATTCGTTCGTTTCAATCCTACGGGTGGTTCATGAAGACCTTCTCAAGTTGGCGATATGTCACTTCTCAATCCTTTTTCAAGAAGAATAAGTAGTATGCAAAACTCCATTGCTTGTCATCAATTTAATTCGATGAAGGATAAGCATAAAATAAATCTTATTCTTATTTCATCCAAGTGATTAATCCCTTTCTTCGGAGTTTGTTCTTGGGGAATAAATTCTACTTCCAAGTGTTTTCATCTTTTCTTTTTCGGAGTTCCAAGTTTTCCGCATTATCGTCGCGAGGCTCCATCTAAATCATCACATGCTTTAATCTTATTCTTTCATCCTTCATTCTATCTCATCATCTTTTGTCACCGGAGTTCTTCATGGTGGTTATTCATGATTTAATTCATTCTTCAAGAGTTCATCAACATTTTGTTGGAGAAATTCAAGTACCTTTTCTTCTTGCATCCCGAAGTGCAATTAAATCTCCGTATTCTTTTGAAGTGGAGTTTTGCATTTCTTCGTTCTTCTCAGCCATTCAATTTTTTCCGCTTGTGGTCGGAGATCACCTCATAATTTTGAGATGTTATCTATAAGTCCACAACAAGCTTATTCTTTTCGTTGTTGATTTTCTCAACAACTCCATTTAAACCTTCCTTCTAAAGATGCTTTCAATTTCATTCGTGGCACAAGTTGTCATATTCTTATCCGTTCTTTTCATTCAACTCTTTCAATTCTTTCCGGAGGTTTTGTGTCATGTCTTCATCAAGTATCATTTCATCCTCTCTAGCTCGTGTTCTATTCCACCATGGTTCAGCCGGAGTGCTGCCTAAATCCTTTTCAGTCTTATTCATTTCTTATCTCATTCTAACCGGAGTGGTTTCATAGTCTATCTGATTCTGTGAGCTTTCGATTCTCGTCATTCCCATCGTTCCTCTCTTCTTCTCGAGTGCTCTCGATTATTTGCTTCTTCTCTTGAGTTCTTGTTTCACCTCATCCCTTTTTCCTTCCGTCTCGGTCCTAAGATCTCGGGACGAGATCTCTTGTTAGTGGAGGAGTGTTGTAACGCCCCGGATTCAAAGCGCCAGGTGTCTGCCAGTTATTCGCCGTCGTTGCCATGTCATTTGCTTCCGTGTTGCACTTTACCATGTCAACTTATGCATTTCATATCATGTCGTCATGTGCATCTCATTTCGCATTCGTGTTCGTTTCAGGCATCCGAGCATTTTCCCCATTGTCCGTTTTGCAATCCGGCACTCCTATGTCCTCTGGCGTCCCCTTTTTGTCTCTCGCTGTGAGCGGGTACTAAACGTTCTCGGAATGGACCGAGGTTTGCCAAGCGGCCTTGGTATAGCACCGGTAGACCGCCTGTCAAGTTTCGTGCGATTTGGAGATCGTTTGATACTCCAACGGTTAACCGGGTAACCGCAAAGCCTCTTTTGTTGCAGCCAACACCCCCTTCAATGTGGCCCAAAACCTAGCAAACTCCCCTCCATGCTCTCGGTCGTTCGATCACGATCGTGTGGGCGAAAACCACTCCTCATTTGGACACTCCCACCTCCTTCCATGTATAAATATGTGCAACCCGTCCAAATCCCGGGTCCAAACCCTAGCCCCGCTCCCCTCGCGCCACCGGACACAACTTCCCCGCCGACGGACATGTCCGCCCTCGCCCTCGCCCAACCGCAGCGTGCCACGTGGCATTCG
>NC_057797.1:406161129-406202348 GCF_018294505.1 Triticum aestivum | reverse complement strand
CGCCGTTGCCGCGGATCCGGTCGGGCCGGACCGGATCCGGCCGTCCCCGACCTTCCCGACACCGTTCCGCGCCCCCACCGACTTCCTCCTTGCCGGATCCGGCCTCCCCTCCTCCAACTCTGGCCGCCTCCCTCCTCTCCGGCAAGAACTCCGGCGAACTTCAGATCTAGATCCACCGAAGGTTGATTTTCCCCCTCCAAAAATTCCACTAAGTCCCGAATATTTTTGCATTATCATGCCATGTTCATCGCGTCATAACACTGTGCATACTGGTCCGTTTCGTGCGTGTAATATGTCAAATTGTTCTTCTCAACGGGTACTTCATTTCATTCCATTGCATCGTTTTCATTTGAGCTCATCTTGATGCCCGAAATGCTGTTGGAAGAGTGCATGTGATGTTAATCTGCTGGAACTGTTATAACATGCTCATTTGTCATTTTTGCCATGTTTGATGTGTGCATCCTATGAGGTTGATGTCTACATGTGTTTTGATCTATGATATGCCATCTTTCCAGATGTGCAATCCATGTATTTTTGTGACTTGTGTAGTCAGTGCATCAAGCTTGTTAAGTAGGGTACTTGCTGTTGCTGTTTTCCTGACTGATTCTGTTATATTTTGTTGCTATGTAAACTTGCTACTACAAGTCATTCTATGCATAATCTGGAGATGTTCACTAAGGATGTTTTGTTTTACATGTCTTGTTCTATCCATTAATACCACTGGTTGCATTTATAGCCTGCTTTATCATGTTGTTATCTTGCTCCAATGTTGCTAAATAATGTTGTTGTCAGCCTGTTAACATTAAGTTCAGTTTTGGCCATGAGCTTTTCTATTGATCCATGCACCCTATGAACTTGTTCTTGCCATGCTTAGCTTCTCAAACATGTATTCTTACTGTTGGTTGCCTTGCCGTGCCATGTATTGCTCTGTGGTGAGTGGTTCAAGCTCACCAACATGCCTACTTATTGTTGTTCCTGCCATGTATGAATCTGTCATATCTTTTGCCATGTTTACATGGGTGCCATCATATTTTCTGTGCCCTTTTGGCTCATGGTCAGTAAGGGACTTTTGTTCTATGCAATTAGTAGATTCATTCCATGCCTTTGTTTGCCATGATAAGTTCCTGTAACATGTTGTTTGCTTACTCTAAACATTGCAACCTGATGTTATTTCCTGATAAGTCTGAAACTGTTATTATTTGCAATCTTACCATGTCCTTTTGAGCATGTTCTATTTGTTCCTGGAGATAGCTCGGTGTTCATGTTTGATTGTGCTTTACCTGTACTTCATGCCCATGCCTTTTGTTATTACGTTGAGATGTTGTAGCCTGTTGGTTTGATGCTTGTAAGATGCCTAGTTGCTGTTATGGACAGATTGTTGCTATGACTTGTATAGTGTGTGTGTGTTGAACCGTTGCTCCGTTTTGAGTGTGCTCTAGATGAAACTTGCGTGATTTTGCTTGTAGCTTCATATTATCATTTTGCATCCTTGTTTTGGGGTGTTTGCTTGATATTTGTATGCATTTTGCACCAATGCCATGTTTAACTTGTTTTGCTCATATCTTCTAGGCCGTAGCTCCGAACTAAATGAACTTTATGTGTAACTTGACTAGAATTTCGTGTAGTTCATCGTGGTGCATCTTAACTTGCTGTTATATAACTTGAACAGAAGGTTTATTCAGATCTGGAACAATTTCGAAATGTGCATATGAGGACTTACCGGAATTGTTCTATGTTGTTTCCGGCCTCATTTAAACTTGCCTTGATGTGTTTTTCTTGTTTGCATCATCTCTTGCCATGAGTAGCTTCATGTAGCCTTGTCATGCATCATGCTTGTTGTGCATCATGTCTTTCCTATGTGTGGTGTGTTTACCACGTTGTGTGCTTCTTCTCGATAGTTCCCGTTTCGTTGCGATCGTGAGGATGCGTTCTTCTACGTGTGGTTCATCTTCGTGGCTTCATCTTCTTCATGGACCCGTTCTTCCTAGCGGGATTTCAGGCAAGATGACCGCTACCCTGGATATCACTACTATCATTGCTTTGCTAGTTGCTTCGCTCTATCGCTTTGCTGCGTTACCTATCATTTGCTCTTCAAGCCTCCCAAATTGCCATGAACCTCTAACCTTTGACACCCTTCCTAGCAAACCGTTGTGTGGCTATGTTACCGCTTTGCTCAGCCCCTCTTATAGCGTTGCTAGTTGCAGGTGAAGTTGAAGATTGCTCCATGGTGGACAGGGTTATGTTGGGATATCACAATATCTCTTATATTATTAATGCATCTATATATTTGGTAAAGGGTGGAAGGCTCGGCCTTATGCCTGGTGTTTTGTTCCACTCTTGCCGCCCTAGTTTCCGTCATACCGGTGTTATGTTCCCGGATTTTTTGCGTTCCTAACGCGGTCGGGTGATTTATGGGACCCCCTTGACAGTTCGCTTTGAATAAAACTCCTCCAGCAAGGCCCAACATTGGTTTTACCATTTGCCTCACCTATTTCCTTTTTTCCCTTGGGAGTCGCGCATCCCAAGGGTCATCTTTATTTTAGCCCCCCCGGGCCAATGCTTGTCTAAGTGTTGGTCCAAACTAGAGCCACTTGCAGCGCCACCTCGGGGAAACTTGAGGGCTGGTTCTAGTTGTACATACTGCTCATCCGGTCGTGGCCTGAGACGAGATACGCGCGGCTACTATCAGGATGTCGGCACGCCGGGAGGTTTTGCTGGTCTTGTTTTATTGCTGTCGAAATGTCTTGTAGCCGGGATTCCGAGACTGATCGGGTCTTCCCGGGGAGAAGGAATATCCTTCATTGATCGCGAGAGCTTATCATGGGCTAAGTTGGGACACCCCTGCAGGGCATAAACTTTCGAGAGCCGTGCCCACGGTTATGTGGCAGATGGGAATTTGTTAATGTCCGGTTGTAGATAACTTGACACCAGATCCGAATTAAAATGCATCAACCGCGTGTGTAGTCGTGATGGTCTCTTCTCGGCGGAGTCCGGGAAGTGAACACGGTCTTTGGTTATGTTTGACCGTAAGTAGGAGTTCAGGATCACCTCTTGATCATTACTAGTTGACGACCGTTCCTTTGTTTCTCTTCTCGCTCTCATTAGCATATGTTAGCCACCATATCATGCTTAGTCGCTGCTGCAACCTCACCACTTTACCCCTTCCTTTCCCATTAAGCTTTGCTAATCTTGATAGCCATGGTAATGGGATTGCTGAGTCCTCGTGGCTCACAGATTACTACAACAACAGTTGCAGGTACATGTTTTGCGATGATCTTGACGCGAGAGCGATGCTTGCTTACTTGAGTTCTTCTTCTGCTTCTTCTTCGATCAGGGGATAGGTTCCAGGTCGGCAGCCTGGGCTAGCAGGGTGGATGTCGTTTGAGTTTCTGTTTGTGTTTCATCCGTAGTCGTATGGTGCTCTTATGTATGATGTATTGTTCTATTCGTGTGGCATTGTATGCCTCTTGTATGTATCCCCATCTATTATGTAATGTTGATGTAATGATATCCACCTTGCAAAAGCGTTTCAATATGCGGGTCTATCCTTGGTGGGACCTTCGAGTTCCTTTTGGATAGGGTCGCATATTGGGCGTGACAGCCGCTTGGCCAGATAGACGACCAGATGACAGTCTAAGAGCGGCAAGCGGCGCCGCACAAAAGCCGACACACGATCCACATAAGGATCCTCGCAAAAAGGATGGCCTGGCCAGTCCCATCTATGGGCCAAGAAAGAAGGCTCCAGGGAGCAACACAACACATCGAGTGTTCGAAAATAACGGTACACCTAAATACAGGGGCGCCGCACACCCCCTATGTTTCACCGATGAGGTACTGGATCATAAATTTCCAGCGGGATTCAAGCCCGTAAACATAGAGGCATATGACGGAACAACAGACCCCAGAGTCTGGATTGAGGATTATATCCTACACATACATATGGCTAGAGGAGATGATCTCCATGCCATAAAATACCTGCCCCTCAAGCTCAAAGGGCCAGCTCGGCATTGGCTCAAAAGCCTCCCAGAAAATACCATTGGAAGTTGGGAAGAGCTCGAGGATGCGTTTCGAGCAAATTTTCAGGGGACTTATGTCCGCCCTCTGGATGCAGATGATTTAAGTCACATAACTCAGCAGCCCGAAGAGTCAGCACGCAAATTCTGGAACAGGTTCCTCACCAAAAAGAACCAAATAGTTGACTGTCCGGACGCCGAAGCCTTAGCAGCCTTTAAACATAACGTCCGAGATGAATGGCTCGCCAGACACCTCGGCCAGGAAAAACCAAGAACAATGGCCGCGCTAACAAGCCTCATGACCCGCTTTTGCGCGGGGGAAGACAGCTGGCTGGCAAGATGCAGCACTAGCGACCTGAGTACATCCGAGGTCAGGGATGGAAATGGGAAATCACGACGCAGAAAAGATCAGCGCCGGAATAAGGAAAATGGCTCAAAGAGCATGGCGGTCAACGCTGGGTTCAAAAGCTCTCAGCCGAACAACAAAACACTGCCTCTTAAGGACAACAATGACGAGCTATCCAACCTAAACAAAATCTTGGATAGGATATGTCAAATCCACAGTACCCCCGGGAAGCCTGCAAACCATACCCACAGAGATTGTTGGGTCTTCAAGCAGTCCGGCCGACTTAACGCTGAACACAAGGGGCTCAACACACCAAGCGAAGACGATGACGAACCCCACAAGCAGAGCGCCGGAAAACAGAAGACTTTCCCACAAGAAGTCAAAACAGTGAACTCACTTCAAGTGATAACAAGGAAAAATAGTGCGGCACCTACTAAAATACGCGTCGCACGGTCCATCCCAGCAGAGTCCCGAAATTGGATGTCAAAACCAATTACTTTTGACCATCAGGATTACTCCAGAAGTATTCAAAACGCAGGAAGGACTGCTTTGATATTGGAGCCCATAATCGACGGACTACAATTTACACAAGTCCTAATGGATGGCGCCAGTGATGTAAACGTGCTATATCAGGACACAATCCGCAGAATGGGGATGGACCCTAGCAAAATTCGCCATAGAAGCACTTCCTTTAAAGGAGTGACGCCAGGCCCTTACGCCAAGTGTACGGGCTCCTTACTACTAGAAGTGTGTTCGGTTCATCCGACAACTTCCGTCGCGAAAAGCTAATCTTCCATATCGCCCCATCTAAAAGTAGCCATCAAGCACTATTGGGACGCGAAGCTTTTGCCTGCTTTAACGCAATACCGCATTACGCGTCTCTTACACTTAAAATGCCCGGTCCACGCGGCATCATCTCATTAAAAGGTAACTTCGAGTGTTCCTCGACCACGGAAGAATGTGAGACTGCCTTGACAGCCACACACTAATCCGGCCTTGCTAATCAAAGCCCCTAAAAACGGGTCATTCAGACCCCAGACACGGTTAGGCGAGTCCGGCATAAATAAACAATGGGCTTCCTAGCCGCATACCCCTTTACAAGGGGCTGCACGGATGAACAATGAGAGCCAATAAAGCTCAACTTTATTCATCTTTTAAATCATACTCTGTTTTAAATACAATTTTTGCACGATATTTTTTCCAAACTAAGTTCTTCTCTTTTACAGATGAACAACGTGCTACACCCATCCAGGATACAGCACAACGGAGACATAGGCGTAGATGTGCAGCAGGGACCCGTTGCAAGGATTTGTTTCAGATTAAGACCCTGCATAAACCTTTTTTACTGTCTCTTGTTGATACACATACCCCGGTTTCTTACCATAACCGAGGAGGAGGCTGGCGTTTTGGCATCGGCCGCGTCAGAAGAGTTCGCGCGTACCTGGACACTAGGGGCTTAGGGCATCATTCTGCCCGTCTTCATAAAGACCGAATACCTTAGGGAGTGTTCGGCGTCTCGAGTTAGGCCCTATATGCATCAACTCCGAATCATGTCTTTGGTCAAATGTTGGGTTTGCCCGGCTCCTATGTTTTGCTGCCTTACGTTCCGTTTTATCGGCTAACGCGGCACCAGGAGAACTACTGCGATTGTGCCCCGGTTCGGCCTGGCGAGCACCTCAGTAGAGAAAGCCGAAAACTGACTGTCATGGTATAGCGAGAGACTGGTCAACCACTCGATCGACCACTGGAATGTCTAGAATTCCTCTACTTTGACGAAGGACCGTTTCCCGGTCAGGCACACACGCGCCCCGAATTCGGAGAGCGCGGTGCCCCTAGGGGCTATATCGTAGCCCCACCTTCGAACTCCTATGGCTAAGTGAAAGTGATAAAGCATCATAGTCCGGTTGCCTAGTTTGCTATGCTACCACCTCCTTCATAGGACCAAGATGTTGGATTAAGTGTGAAAATGCGCCTTTTTGCAAACACCCCTGCACCATGTGCGTGGGGGCTGAAGCCGAAGACTGCCATCTTTTAGGTTATATATACATATACACTAACGGCCGCACAGGAGATATCTCAATACTTGAACGCACAAGTATAAAAAACCCTTATATTATTAATATGGTTTTACAAATCATACATATCATTTGAACATAACGTTTTTCGAGCACTGCGACTCTACTAAACGAGCGCCCCGCAGGACTTCCTCAAAATAGTGCTCGGTGGGTAATCGACTTCTGTCCGAATCCCGGGACGCAATGTCGGTGGCATCCATCTTTGCCCAGTATGTTTTGACACGGGAAAGAGCCATCCGTGCACCCTCTATGCATGCCGACCGCTTCATCGCCTTGATATGCGGCACCGCATCAAGGAATTGCTGCACTAAGCCAAAATAACTCTTCGGCTAGGGCCTTTCCGGCCACAGATGAGCCACGACATCCTTCATGGCAAGTCCGGACAGCCTATTCAGCTCAGCCCACTCAGCCAACCGATCGGTTAACGGAAGGGGACGCTCCAGACTATGGAATTGAGACCAAAAGCTCTTCCATTTCGTGATCCTTCTGGCTTCGGAAGTGCACGACTGCGTCTGCCGCACTCGCCACCAAATTCATATAAGCATCCTCCGCACCCCACAACTGGCCCAACTGAGCATACTTCGGATCCGTGAACTTCCTACGCAGCAGAAAGGGCTTTCCAGCCGCAATGTCTCCGGCCTGACGCAACTCCTCCTTTATAGCCCTCATCGCAGAGCGGGCATCCTTGGCTTCGGCGGTGGCCTTCTTCAGGTCCTCTTGCCCCGCTCGGCGTTCTCTTTCAAGAACCTCACAGCGGTCGGTAGCATCCTTCATCTTAACGGCCATTCCGGCCACCTCCTCCCAACTTCGGTAGTGAGCAGCCTTTTCGGCTTTTAGCTCCTCGGCTGCCTTCGAGGCAGCCGCATCACTTTTTCTGGCTTGCTCCTTGGCTCGAGCAAGCTCTGCCCGAAGGTCCTCCATAGCAGCGGTGCCATCTGCATCAAGCATACATGTTGTAAGGTGTGGGCATCAGCTCCCTTACCAGGTGACCGCGGAGAAACCACCTACCTTGTGACTCGTCAAGTCGTTTATTGACCAGCGCGATGTCCGCATCCGCAACGTCGAGTTGCCGCTTCAGTTCGGCAACTCTATCAGTCTGGCTGGCCACTGAACGTTCCGCCACCTGCATAGGAAGGGCGACATTTTATAACTGAGATTATGAACCTCGGCACGCTGTCGCTTTCGACAACATACTGGCTCTCAGGGGCTACTATCTATACAGGGAGCACTCTATGTGCAAAACTGTCAAAAGGTATGTCATTTTGGCGTGCCTCAAACCCCGTCAGTAAACTTCTGACGGCCTCATGCAACCCTGTCAGGACCCCGACTCAATGTCACATCGATCTAGCCTGTCACACCTCATATCACTTTGCGGCCTCATGCACGGTATCCCCACGGGTGTCGCCTTACCTTTGCTCGGGACCGTTTGCGCCTTTTGGCACACGTATATGAGAGTGTCGCTAGCATCCATATGAAAAGGAGCCCTGGATGACATGGCTAGTCGTAAACCCCAAGTGGCACAGACTTACAGGGACATGCATCCATGACCCAGCATCGAACGTGTCGGTCATCAGCAAGTAAGTTCCGGGCTGTAGCACTGGGCTAGCAGGACTCCGGTAAACCGGGCTGTAGCGGGCTAACAGGACTCCGGTACTCAACGCGTGACATTTCCCCGAAGGGACAGACACAGGAACGAAGAAGGACACATGCCGGCCAGCCTAAGTGTTCCGGAGCAGTAGCAAGCTACCATGGCTCAGTGGAATCACTAGGAGACATTTCCCGGTAAGAGAGGCTACTAAAGATAAACAACTAGATAGTCAGATCCCACACATACAAAGCATTTCAATCATACACACAATATGCTCGATATGCGCAAATACAACAAGGCATCACAACATGACTCTACGACACAAGTACTTTATTTAGAGGCTCAGAGAGCCATACATAGCATACACACAAGTACGGGTCACACGACCCACATTCAAGTCATACAAGCATACAAGCCAACAGCGGAAGTATTTTGTCTGAGTACAGACAACTAGTAAAATAAAAGAGGCTTGGGTAAGCCTAGCTATACTACATGGTCCTTCACTTGCTCAGGATCACCACCTAGGCCTTAGTCTACTCATCGATGTCAACGTCTACGAAGAACCCGTCGGAAGGGGTTGTGGCATCTTCTGAAAAATGTAAATTAAAGCGACATGAGTACAAAGGTACTCAGCAAGACTTACATCAGATCCTACATACATGCATATTATCAAGAAGGGTTTGTGCGGTTATCGCAGCAAGCCAGCTTTGACTCTTGGCTAAGCTATCCTACGAGATTCCAACTTGAAATAGTTTCGCGCACTCGAGTCCACTACTCACCAATTCAATACACTACCGAGGATCCACCTCCGTCTTCCTACGGAAGAGCCATCCTCGGCACTCACGCTTATCTTGAGGCTTTTAGTAGTTTCCATTTACTTGTCTATGAACTGTATAGGCAACCAAGCAGTCCTTTACCGCGGACGTGGGTATTCGAATAGATGATGTTAACCCTGCAGGGGTGTACTTCTTCATACATGTTTCCACCACTTAGCGTCTGCACACGACATGTGCTCGCCAGACTTCAAGCGAAAGCCGACGTGGGTGTAGACCACGACCTACCTAGACACTCAAGTCTCTAGTCCAGGTTTATCGCCTATTTGGGTTCCATCTATGAGGAGATCCGGCCGAAGTTTCGCTCACAGCCCCAAACAATGTGAGCAGGGTTCTCGAGACACCAAATGGTCATCTGGTACACCGTGCCACGTACCTACCGCATCACAGCCCACCCCTACGGTCAGCGCTGTCCACGGCCTCCAGTAGGCTACAAACACCAGAAACAACTTGCAACTCCTGGACAGAGGACTAGGGTGAATAAGAAGTCGAGCGGGGTCATATTTCAGGGCCCAATGTATGGTAGTAGCTGATTCTTAAATCACACATACAGATCTCAGTGCTTAAGGACGGCCTCAATGAAACAACCCACCATGTACTCCTACATGGCCTCTCATCGATACCTTTACCAAATCGTGTTCAACACCTTACTCTCATACTGACACGATCATTTCACTCTAGCCCATCACCCAGATGAACCAGACCTGACACGACTCTAAGCATAGCAGGCATAGCTAGGTAGGAACAACACAATCATATGGCTCAATCAACTCCTACACATGCTAGTGGGTTTCATCTAGTTACTGTGGCAATGACAGGTCATGCAGAGGAAATGGGTTCAACTACCGCAGCACACAGCAGTTTGAATCGCGTTGTCTTAATGCAGTAAAAGAGAGCAAAAGCGAGAACATGGGATTTTATCGATATGATCAAATGGTCGGTTGCTTGCCTGATGGGTTGGTGCACTGGTATTGCTCTTCGTTGGGGTTATCACGGTACTCCTTGGGGGAAGAACCTGCCGCAGAGAGCACCGATACACAAACATTACCAAACAGGATGCAACACTATGATGCATGCATGAGACATGGCAAAATGAGTGTATTGGGCTAATGCAACTAAGAGCAGATGGGTTTGAGCTAATTTGAACCAAAGATTCAAAGTTCAAACTCATAAGTTGCCATTTTAAGTGCTTTATCTTGTTCTGTGATAAACAGCAGGTTAGCTTGTTTAAACATGCAGGAAACCAGTACAGATGGAAAGATTGGATTTTTCTGATCATTTTTCATATATAATTTGTTTCATTTGGAGTTACAGATTAATTTCTATGAATTTTTGAAGTTTGTAGCATTTTCTGGAATTTTCTGTGTAAAAGCAATTCCAGTAATTAAATTACTGCGTCAGCATTATGTCAGGATGACGTTAGTGGTCAACAGGCTGGTCCAGGTCAAACTGACCAGTGGGTCCCGCATGTCAGTAGTTAATTAAACTAACTAAAATAAGTTTAAACTAAACTGGGTTAATTAGCAAAGGGGCCCCACATGTCATAGACTCAGGGGAGTCAAACTGGGCTCACCCTGGTCAAGGTCAGAGTCAAACACGCCGGCGTCTAGCCGCCGGCGAGGCCGAACGCGGCGGCGAAAGTGATTTTGTGCATTCCGGCGACCAAACGGGCGGCGGAAGGCATCTACGCGTAGCTGAGATCGAGCCGCGGCTATTGGTGGTGGTGGTTAAGCTCGGGGTGGCCGGAGTTGGCACCGGCGACGACTTTGGCGGTCGCCGGAGTCGGGTGAAGATGAATCCGACGCTACGGGGCACGGCGAGGCCCGTGGTGAGGTGTGTTGAGCTTCTGGGAGCACGGTGAGTAAGTTAGACAAGGTGAGGTGGCCGGTGGTTAGCCGGAGGCACGTCGGCGACGAGCTCCGCGGCGGTATGTGCGGGTGAGCTATGTGTGCTCGCTGTGGTGCACGAGAGCGAGAAAGAAAAGGGGGAGGAGTTAGCTAAGCTCATGGCGGTTTTGAGGGAACAGACGGCGCGGTCGGGGACAAGCTGGTGCGGCGGCGACGGCGAAGGGAATCTCCGGCGATGGCGGTTCGGTCGAGGTCGGTGCGGCGGCTTCGGGGCACGCGAGCGCTCGGGGCTCGGCTAGCTCGAAGGAGTAGAGGGCGGCGGAGCTTCTGGACACGGTGGCGCGGCGTGGAGACGACGGGGAGCACGACTACGGCGGCGGTGCGGCGACGGTGGCGTCGGCCATGGCTAGGGAGCGCGAGGGAGAGGAGCTGGGGGCGAATGAAGGTATCTGTGAGCTCGAGGCGCGACGTGGAGCTCGTCCAGGCCAGCTAGGCGGCGAATGGGGGAAGCAGGGCGACGAGCAGCTGCGTGGCGCGCTGCGGTGGCGCCGTCGAGCACCTTGGCTGCCTGCCTGGCGAGCCAAGCACCTCGCTGGAGCGGTGGCTGGGCTGGGCCGGCCAGGTGGGCTGGCTGGTGGGCTGCCAGGTCAGTTTCCTTCCTTCTTTTATTTTCTATTTTCTATTTTCTTCTATAACTTTGTTGAATTTCTAAAAATACCTAGGCAACTCCAAAATTCACCAAACTGCACCTGGTCCTTAGTTGGAATATTTCCAACTTGGAACATTTTAGTTTGGGAATATTTGAGCATTTGAAATATTTTATAAATTTTAAATGCCCAAACTCAAATACTTATGATTTAATTCAAAGACCTTAGAATGACCTAGGAAACTGTGCATCACTTTTGGCAGAGGTTCTGAGCCAAGACAAAAATGATGGACATTTTAGAAGGGCATTTCAGATTCATTGAAAATATTTTTAGTAAACCCTAGTTGGATTCAGAGTGGGCTGGGGGTTCTGTCATCCCCATTTCAGGTTTCTGTTAAATGAAATAGACATGATGCAACATTCTAATGCATGAGCTAGCTAGGGTGTGACAACTCACCCCCACTCAAAAGAATCTCGTCCCGAGATTTAGGTTCCTCCGGAAAGAAGGCGGGATATTCAAGTCGAAGACGATCCTCCCTTTCCCAAGTTGCTTCCTTCTCGGAATGGTGCGACCATTGAACCTTGAGAAACTTGATATTATGGCGTCGAGTGGTATGCTCGGCTTGATCGAGGATACGAACGGGGCACTCTCGATAAGTGAGATTATCTTGAAGATCAAGCGTTTTCGTGGTCCACTCACGGATAGGATCCGAGAAGCAACGCCTGAGTTGAGAAATGTGGAAGACTTGGTGGACTTTGGAGAGATGCGGAGGTAGTTCCAATTGGTAGGCAACTTCTCCTCATTTGGCAAGAATGCGAAAGGGTCCAATGTAGCGAGGAGCCAATTTGCCTTTGATACCGAAGCGATGAGTTCCCTTCAGAGGAGTAACCCGAAGATAAGCCTTCTCATCAACCTCGTAATTCATAGCCTTATGTTTTCGGTCATATTGACTCTTTTGACGAGATTGGGCTGTTTTCAACTTTTCACGAACGATGCGAACTTGCTCTTCTGCTTCCTGGATCATATCCGGGCCAAAGAATTGTCTTTCCCCGGTTTCTGACCAGCTAAGAGGCGTTCGACACCTTCGTCCATAGAGAACTTCGAAAGGGGCTTTACCCAAGCTAGATTGATAGCTGTTGTTATAAGCAAATTCGGCAAATGGAAGGCATTTCTCCCAATCCATTCCGAATGAGATAACAGAAGCTCGAAGCATGTCTTCTAAGATTTGGTTGACACGTTCAACTTGACCACTTGATTGAGGGTGAAAGGCAGTGCTAAAGGAAATATGGGTTCCCATAGCATTTTGGAAACTTTCCCAAAATCGAGAGGTGAAGAGACTTCCTCGATCCGAGTTAATTTCCAAAGGAACACCATGGAGAGACACTATTCGGGAGATGTACAAGTCTGCTAGCTGGCTAGCGGTTATACTCTCGCGAACAGGTAAGAAATGAGCTACTTTGGAGAGACGGTCGATAACGACGAAGATAGCATTATTCCCTCTCTTGGTCCTGGGAAAACCGGTGATGAAATCCATACCAATTTTATCCCATTTCCACTCAGGAATAGCTAAGGGTTGAAGGGTGCCAGCAGGCCGTTGATGCTCTGCTTTTACACGACGACAGACGTCGCAATTAGCAACAAATTGAGCAATGTCTCTCTTCATCCTAGTCTACCAGAACCTCTGGCGTAGGTCCTAATACATTTTAGTGCTACCGGGATGAATGGTGAGAGGAGATTCATGAGCCTCCTTAAGGATCAACTATCGTAAGTGTTGATTCTTGGGAACCACTAATCGGTTCTCAAAATATACAACACCCCGATCATTTGTAGAGAAACATTTAGCATCTCCGCTAGCAATGTTCTCCTTGAGTCGAGATATTCCTTTATCTCGTTTTTGGGCAGCGATGATTTGATCCGTAAGAGTAGGTTTCGCCACCAAGGTGGAAAGAAATCCTTGAGGGACAATGTGAAGATTAAGCTTCCGAAATTCCTCGTGGAGAAGTGGTTGACTTTGTTGCAACATCAGGTTGTTGCAATAGGATTTACGACTTAGTGCATCAGCCATGACGTTGGCTTTTCCTGGGGTGTAAGTTATTCCTAAGTCGAAATCTGTGATCAACTCGACCCAACGTCTTTGCCTGAGATTCAAATCTGGTTGGGTGAATATGTACTTCAGACTTTGGTGATCAGTGAAGATTTCGCAACGATTACCGAGGAGGTAATGTCGCCAGGTTTTTAGTGCATGGACTACAGCTGCAAGCTCTAGATCATGAGTGGGGTAGTTTTCCTCATGTGGGTGTAATTGCCGTGAAGCATAAGCAATTACGTGTCGATCTTGCATGAGAATGCAACCTAGTCCTTGTCGCGAGGCGTCGCAATAGATAACAAAGTCCTTAGAGAAATCTGGTGGTACCAGTACGGGAGCAGAAGTTAAACGTCTTTTCAGTTCCTGAAAACTGTGCTCACATTGTGGAGTCCACTCGAACTTTCTATCTTTCTTGAGGAGTTCAGTTAGAGGTTTAGCAACTTTGGAGAAGTTCTCGACAAAGCGGCGACAATAGCTCGCTAAGCCAAGGAAACTCCGAACTTGCTTGATTGATTCAGGTGGAGTCCAATTAAGGACAGCTTGAACTCGCTCGGGGTTTACAGCAATACCTTTACCAGAAATTACATGTCCTAGATAGGTCACTTCTGGCAACCAAAATTCGCATTTAGAAAACTTAGCATAAAGGCGATGTTCTTGAAGTTTCATCAACACTAGCCTTAGATGTTCGGCATGCTCTTCCTCATTCTTGGGATGAGTATGTCATCGAGGTAAACCACGACGAATTTATCCAAATACTCCATGAAAATTGAGTTCATTAACCGGGAGAAGGTCGCTGGAGCGTTGGTTAAACTGAAGGACATGACGGTGTACTCGTATTGGCCGTAACGAGTAACAAAGGCCGTTTTGGGAATGTCCCCGTTCCGGATTTTGATTTGATGGTAGCCTAACCTCAAATCCATCTTAGAGAAGACTGAGGATCCTGCGAGCTGATCATACAGATCGTTGATCCTGGGGAGCGGATACTTGTTCTTAATTGTGACCAAGTTGACAGGTCGATAATCTATAACCATCCGGTCCGTACCATCCTTCTTCTTGACGAAGAGGACGGGGCAAGCCCATGGAGATGAACTAGGACGTATGAAACCCTTTTTCAAGGACTCATCGAGTTGTTTCTTAAGTTCGGCTAGTTCTAGGGGTGCCATCTTATAGGGTCTTCTAGAAATTGGGATAGTTCCTGGAACGAGATCTATTACGAACTCGACATCTCTATCAGGTGGGACACCTGGCAATTCTTCTGGAAAGACATCCGGAAAATCTCGGACTACCGGAACGTCTTCGAGGTCTGGCAATGGACTGGCATTAAGAGAATATAGCTGTCGCTTGGATATTCGGGTCAAGATATTGACTATCTTTCCCGAAGGGTGCGTGAGTTGAACAGTCCTAGAGAAGCAATCGATCTTGGCATGATGGGCTGACATCCAGTCCATACCCAAGATGATGATAATATCCGATGATTTGAGAGCTATCAACGATGCAAGGAAAACAAGTCTGTCGACCTGAATTTCATTCCGATGGCTTACACTAGAAGTTTGCCATTTGGATCCTGGGGTTTGAATTACCATGGAGGTGGGCATGTCACAGAATGCGGTGTTGTGCAAGCGAGCATAGCTTTCGGATATGAATGAATGAGATGCTCCAGTATCAAAAAGAACAGATGCCGGGTGGCAATTAACAAGGAGCGTACCAAGAACGACGTTGGGATCCTCTTGGGCCTCTTCAGCTGAGACACAATTAACATGAGCACGTGCAGTGGTGGCCGGCTTGGCATAGAAGACCTTTCCTGCTGGCTTGCCACGGCCAACAGCTTTTCCAGTCTGGTTGGGGTTGGTCTGAGGACAATCGCGCATGTTGTGGCCTGATTCCCCACACTTGAAGCACGTCACAGGGCTGGTGCGTGGAGGAGCATTGTTGGTTGGCCCACCATAGGGCTTAGCTGGTGCATACTGCTGAACTGGACGAGGCGCCTGATAGGATGGCCTCGGTGAGAATCTGGGTGGCAGGGCAGTGTTAGGCACCCACACCCGGCGCTTCTGTGGTCCAGCACCGGATGAGGAACCCATGTCACGACCATGCTTGCGTGTTGCTTCGAAATCAGTCTGACCCGTCTCAGCACTAATGGCTTTGTTCACAAGTTTCTGAAAAGAGGTGCACTCATGCAGACGGAGATCTCGGCAAAGTTCGGGGCTAAGTCCCATGCGGAATCTTGCCTGTTTCTTGGCATCAGTGGAGACCTCTTCAGTTGCATAGCGTGCGAGGTTACCGAACTCCCTGCTGTAAGCGTCCACAGAGAGGCAACCTTGGGTGAAATTGCAGAACTCCTCACGTTTACGATCCGTGAGACCCTCCGGAATGTGATGTTCACGGAAAGCCTCACTGAATTCTGCCCAAGTAGTGACATGGCCCGCTGGGCGCATAGCCATATAGTTCTCCCACCAGAGACTGGCGGGGCCTTCAAGATGATATGCAGCAAAGGTGACCTTATCAGCCTCAGCTACAAGTGCAGAACACAGCTTGTGAGTAATGTTGCGAAGCCAGTCATCAGCGTCGAGAGGCTCGACGGAGTGGTGGAAGGTAGGTGGGTGTAACTTGATGAAGTCACTGAGCGACACCAAGTTATTTCTCTGATGATGTGTTGTGTTCTGTTCGATGCGCTCCAACAAACGGTTGGTCTCCCATTTGTTTCTCTCGGCCTCCAGCATAACTTCGGCCAGAGAAGGAGGGTGAGGCAGGTTTGCTTCTCAAACTCTGCTGCCTTTGGCCTGCTCTGGCGGAGCAGGGTTGTTGCGGGTGTTAACCATCCTAGGAAAAAAACAGGACAAGGGTTTAGTCGAGGATGATAAGATTCTGACATGGAAATGTAGAATGTAATGGATAACTCGGAATGCAAGATGATCATCTGTATGACATGGTAGATACAGAAACTGCTTCTTTATTCCATCGTCATACACACCATACAAGGTTTAGTACAAGACCAAACAAAGTACTACTACGGTGAAAGGAAGATTACATCTCATCGGAGGCATACCAAGCTCCTATACATTATTTTTCTTACACCTCTGGGATTGATACACACTAAGTCATATTCCACAAGTCACGCAGGACGGTGGAGATATAACTATTACAATACTAGTGAGACTACTACTAACTCAGACGTCTCCGTAGTAGTTCTCATAGAAGTCTCCTCCATAACCTGGAAGTTCAACGTGAGCGTCCGGAAACAGACGGTCCTGAGGGGCCTGTGGACCATAAGGGCAAGGGTGAGGTCTTGGACCAACGAACGGTGGCCTGCGGGGACCACGAGGTGGGGTGATGCCCCCCACATCACGCCAATCCATCATGTCTGGCAGAGAAGATCTAACAGTATACAGGTCTCTCATGTCCATATATCCAGCTTGCACTGCGGGTGCAAACCGAGTCAAAGTGGCCCAATGATCGGCACGGGCGTTGAAAAGCTCCATCCTCAAGGCCCGACTCTCTCGGTCCTTGTCCTCGAGCAACTCGGCAGTGGTGTGGGTTAGTGAGTCCTCCTGACTGGAATCAGCATAGATAGCCCGGAGATACCCATGCGCTCCAGGAAGTGAACCTGGAATATACCGGAAGTCGGTGTTGCGAAGCAGGCGAGTCCTGACTCATATGATGGTCATCATGGAGTAGGCAGCATCTTGCACCGCCATATCAATAGTAACACCAAGTCCATAGGAACAGTGAAGGGCCTCAGTGGAACCAGGATAAGAGGGAAATATCCTGACAGTGCAGAGATACTGGCTTTGATTAAAGTCTCGGAACTGCTCTTCGACTGTGTATTCGGGATACCAACGGTAACCTGTCTCGATCATTACCCGGACTAACATAGCCGTATGACTGGTCACACCAATGCATCTGGTCAGACGAACCACTTGGTTTTGGTCACGAGTGGCCATCTGGAAGGATAACCACAATGCAAAGACATTAGAATTTTTAGCAGAATTTGGACAGCATAACGGCTGTAAATGCTCAAAAAGGATTTGAGACATTTTACAAAGAATTGCATAGCCACTCAACAATATCATATCAAGGTTCTGGGTCCAACTTAGTAACATAACAGGATAGTAGGACTGAACTAGGCTTGTAACCATCAAACCTATAAGGTACTACTGATTAGTAACACGTGAACCTGATAGAGAGAAGAGATCCTAATCCTTAACCCTCGGTGGAAGAATGGACTGACTCAGATCAGAATGCCATGAGGCAAAGGAGTAAAAAGAGCCTTACGTACCATCCCACAATCAATTCCCCTACATATAACTAAAGCATTTCTAGACTCAACATCGACCAGTTTGGCTTGGAGAACCTACAGGCAGTCCGGCTCTGATGCCAACGTTGTCAGGACCCCGACTCAATGTCACATCGATCTAGCCTGTAACACCTCATATCACTTTGCGGCCTCACGCACGGTATCCCCACGGGTGTCGCCTTACCTTTGCCCGGGACCGTTTGCGCCTTTTGGCACACGTATATGAGAGTGTCGCTAGCATCCATATGAAAAGGAGCCCGGGCTGACATGGCTAGTCGTAAACCCAAAGTGGCACAGACTTACAGGGATAGGCATCCATGACCCAGCATCGAACGTGTCGGTCATCAGCAAGTAAGTTCCGGGCTGTAGCACTGGGCTAGCAGGACTCCGGTAAACCGGGCTGTAGCGGGCTAACAGGACTCCGGTACTCAACGCGTGACATTTCCCCGAAGGGACAGACACAGGAACGAAGAAGGACACATGCCGGCCAGCCTAAGTGTTCCAGAGCAGTAGCAAGCTACCATGGCTCAGTGGAATCACTAGGAGACATTTCCCGGTAAGAGAGGCTACTAAAGATAAACAACTAGATAGTCAGATCCCACACATACCAAGCATTTCAATCATACACACAATATGCTCGATATGCGCAAATACAACAAGGCATCACAACATGACTCTACGACACAAGTACTTTCTTTAGAGGCTCAGAGAGCCATACATAGCATACACACAAGTACGGGTCACACGACCCACATTCAAGTCATACAAGCATACAAGCCAACAGCGGAAGTGTTTTGTCTGAGTACAGACAACTAGTAAAATAAAAGAGGCTTGGGTAAGCCTAGCTATACTACATGGTCCTTCACTTGCTCAGGATCACCACCTGGGCCTTAGTCTACTCATCGATGTCAACGTCTACGAAGAACCCGTCGGAAGGGGTTGTGGCATCTTCTGAAAAATGTAAATTAAAGGAACATGAGTACAAAGGTACTCAGCAAGACTTACATCAGATCCTACATACATGCATATTATCAAGAAGGGTTTGTGGGGTTATCGCAGCAAGCCAGCTTTGACTCTTGGCTAAGCTATCCTACGAGACTCCAACTTGAAATAGTTTTGCGCACTCAAGTCCACTACTCACCAATTCAATACACTACCGAGGACCCACCTCCGTCTTCCTACGGAAGAGCCATCCTCGGCACTCACGCTTATCTTGAGGCTTTTAGTAGTTTCCATTTACTTGTCTATGAACTGTATAGGCAACCAAGCAGTCCTTTACCGCGGAAGCGGGTATTCGAATAGATGATGTTAACCCTGCAGGGGTGTACTTCTTCATACATGTTTCCACCACTTAGCGTCTGCACGCGACATGTGCTCGGCAGACTTCAAGCGAAAGCCGACGTAGGTGTAGACCACGACCTACCTAGACACTCAAGTCTCTAGTCCAGGTTTATTGCCTATTTGGGTTCCATCTATGAGGAGATCCGGCCCAAGTTTCGCTCACAGCCCCAAACGATGTGAGCAGGGTTCCCGAGACAGCAAACGGGCATCCAGTACACCGTGCCACGTACCTACCGCATCACAGCCCACCCCTACGGTCAGCGCTGTCCACGGCCTCCAGTAGGCTACAAACACCAGAAACTACTTGCAACTCCTGGACATAGGACTAGGGTGAATAAGAAGTCGAGCGGGGTCATATTTCAGGGCCCAATGTATGGTAGTAGCTGATTCTTAAATCACACATACAGATCTCAGTGCTTAAGGACGGCCTCAATGAAACAACCCACCATGTACTCCTACATGGCCTCTCATCGATACCTTTACCAAATCGTGTTCAACACCTTACTCTCATACTGACACGATCATTTCACTCTAGCCCATCACCCAGATGAACCAGACCAGACATGACTCTAAGCACAGCAGGCATAGCAAGGTAGGAACAACACAATCATATGGCTCAATCAACTCCTACACATGCTAGTGGGTTTCATCTAGTTACTGTGGCAATGACAGGTCATGCAGAGGAAATGGGTTCAACTACCGCAGCACGCAGCAGTTTGAATCGCGTTGTCTTAATGCAGTAAAAGAGAGCAGGAGCGAGAACATGGGATTTTATCGATATGATCAAATGGTCGGTTGCTTGCCTGATGGGTCGGTGCACTGGTATTGCTCTTCGTTGGGATTACCACGGTACTCCTCGGGGGTAGAACCTGCCGCAGAGAGCACCGATACACAAACATTACCAAACAGGATGCAACAATATGATGCATGCATGAGACATGGCAAAATGAGTGTATTGGGCTAATGCAACTAAGAACAGATGGGTTTGAGCTAATTTGAACCAAAGATTCAAAGTTCAAACTCATAAGTTGCCATTTTAAGTGCTTTATCTTGTTCTGTGATAAACATCAGGTTAGCTTGTTTAAACATGCATGAAACCAGTACATATGGAAAGATTGGATTTTTCTGATCATTTTTCATATATAATTTGTTTCATTTGGAGTTACAGATTAATTTCTATGATTTTTTGATGTTTGTAGCATTTTCTAGAATTTTCTGTGTAAATGTAATTCCAGTAATTAAATTACTGCGTCAGCATTACGTCAGGATGACGTCAGTGGTCAACGGGCTGGTCCAGGTCAAACTGACCAGTGGGTCCCGCATGTCAGTAGTTAATTAAACTAACTAAAATAAGTTTAAACTAAACTGGGTTAATTAGCAGAGGGGCCCCACATGTCATAGACTCAGGGGAGTGAAACTGGGCCCACCCCGGTCAAGGTCAGAGTCAAACACGCCGGCGTCTAGCCGCCGGCGAGGCCGAACGCGGCGGCGAAAGTGATTTTGTGCATTCCGGCGACCAAACGGGCGGCGGAAGGCATCTACGCGTAGCTGAGATCGAGCCGCGACTATTGGTGGTGGTGGTTAAGCTCGGGGTGGCCGGAGATGGCGCCGGCGACGACTTTGGCGGTCGCCGGAGTCGGGTGAAGATGAATCCGACGCTACGGGGCACGGCGAGGCCCGTGGTGAGGTGTGTTGAGCTTCTGGGAGCACAGTGAGTAAGTTAGACAAGGTGAGGTGGCCGGTGGTTAGCCGGAGGCACGTCGGCGACGAGCTCCGCGGCGGCGCGTGCGGGTGAGCTACGTGTGCTCGCTGTGGTGCACGAGAGCGAGAAAGAAAGGGGGAGGAGTTAGCTAAGCTCACGGCGGTCTTGAGGGAACAGACGGCGCGGTCGGGGACGAGCTGGTGCAGCGGCGACGGCGAAGGGGATCTCCGGCGATGGCGGTTCGGTCGAGGTCGGTGCGGCAGCTTCGGGGCACGCGAGCGCTCGGGGCTCGGCTAGCTCGAAGGAGTAGAGTGCGGCGGAGCTTCTGGACACGGTGGCACGGCGTGGAGACGACGGGGAGCACGACTACGGTGGCGGTGCGGTGACGGTGGCGTCCGCCATGGCTGGGGAGCGCGAGGGAGAGGAGCTGGGGGCGAATGAAGGTGTCTGTGAGCTCGAGGCGCGACGTGGAGCTCGTCCAGGCCAGCTAGGCGGAGAATGGGGGAAGCAGGGCGACGAGCAGCTGCGTGGCGCGCTACGGTGCCGCCGTCAAGCACCTTGCATGCCTGCCGGGCGAGCCAAGCAGCTCGCTGGAGCGGTGGCTGGGCTGGGCCGGCCAGGTGGGCTGGTTGGTGGGCTGCTAGGTCAGTTTCCTTCCTTCTTTTATTTTTTGTTTTCTATTTTCTTCTGTAACTTTGTTGAATTTCTAAAAATACCTAGGCAACTCCAAAATTCACCAAACTGCACCTGGTCCTTAGTTGGAATATTTCCAACTTGGAACATTTTAGTTTGGGAATATTTGAGCATTTGAAATATTTTATAAATTTTAAATGCCCAAACTCAAATACTTATGATTTAATTCAAAGACCTTAGGATGACCTAGGAAACTGTGCATCACTTTTGGCAGAGGTTCTGAGCCAAGACAAAAATGATGGACATTTTAGAAGGGCATTTCAGATTCATTGAAAATATTTTTAGTAAACCCTAATTGGATTCAGAGGGGGCTGGGGGTTCTGTCATCCCCATTTCAGGTTTCTGTTAAATGAAATAGACATGATGCAACATTCTAATGCATGAGCTAGCTAGGGTGTGACAAACCCGCTCTCAGCGGATGAGATCCTTTCAATCACAGTACTCATTAATGTACGATGATCTTCTGAGATAGACGCCCTCTCGAGAAGATCGTTCAGCTCCTCCGGCCGTACAGCAGTTGGTGTCGAACTCTCCGGCCCTGCCAGATTCGGGGAGACCCTCTGCGACGACACCTCAGGGTCGTCCACCCCGCCTGACGGCGCGGCAGATGGAGGCGTCTCGCTCTCCATCATCTCCGGGCGAAGATCCCCAGAAGATGAGCTCAGCCGAGAAGGGCTGAGATCCGAACTACAAAGCAGAAAGTCCGGTTATCCTCAGAAATAAAAATAGGGATGTCCCTTATTACAAAACTCCCCTTTTTCTACTTACGGCTTGCTAGATGGCTGATTCCTTCAGGGAGACAGTGCGGCCGGGACTACTCCCGGCACAGGACCTTCCGGTGCAGATTTCTTCCCCAGCTTTGAGGCCTTAGCCTCCGGCTCTTCGGAAACGCTCCTCTTCTCCCCCTGGAGGGAGGGATTCTTGATCCCCCCCTTATTGAGAGACTCCTTAGTAGAGGCGGTAGTTTTCCTGTTTTCCCCTTCGCCCTCTTCGGAAGGCGCAACCTCCAGCATCTTGGCTAACACGGGATCCGGCGTGGTCTCCGGGAGGGGGCTGGACACCGTATCAGTTTTGCTTGCGCTATCCACTCCTGTCAAAGGGATAGCTGGTTGAAAGGCAAATCCATTATAAATAAGCGTACGGTATGTCCGGGCACATGACTAATTACTTGAGTATCCGGGCAATTGCAGCTTAGGCCGGCGTCCTCGGTCAAGTCCGGACACACCTCTTGTGATCCGAAGAATAGTTTATACATCTCCACGGGTGTCGTACCCATGAAGTGTAGAAGAGCTCGCGGTCCCTCCGGATTGAATTCCCACAGATGGAGGGGGCGACGTTTGCAGGGCAGAAGGCGCCGAATTGGCATAACCTGCGTCACCACGACCTGATTGATCTCCCTCTCTTGGAGGTCTCGAATCCGGCCCTGCAATATTGGTACGTCTTTGGACGGCCCCCAGTCAAGCCCTTTGTTGACCCATGACGCCAGCCGTTGTGGAGGGCCCAAGCGAATGGCAGGCGGCGGCACCTGCCTACTGCCCCTGGGAGCGGTGATATAGAACCACTCCTGTTGCCACAAGCCGAGCTCCTCTTGGAAAGAGCCCTCGGGCCATTGAGCATCGGCCCTCTTACTTATAATTGCCCCTCTGCACTCTTCCTGTCGCCCCTCGATCATCTTCGGCTCCACGTTTAAGGTCTTGAGCCACAAACCGAAGTGAGGGGTAGTGCGGAGGAAGGCTTCGCAAACAACAATGAACGAGGAGATGTGGAGGATGGACTCCGGAGCCAAGTCATGGAATTCCAGCCCGTAATAAAACATGAGACCCCTCATGAAGGGGTCCATCGGGAAACCTTGGGCGGGAAACCTATGCGAAATCTCGTAGGTTAGGTACGTGGCGTCTCTCAGCTTTAGCACGTCTTCTTCCGTGACGGAAGAGGGCATCCACCAACCCTGTAGGTCGGAGCCGGACATTGTCGAAGGTCCGAAGCGCCCGAATCTGGAGCCTTGGGTGTTGGAACTCGGGGCAAGGGGCGGATTCGATGGAGGATCGAAGGAAAGGGACAGGCCTTGGTCTCATTATAAAGGGGGAGAATACCAAGAGCCGTCCCCGTGATCGTTTGGAACTCGCCTTCGATGGAGGGGGCGGGGCAACGGGCGCGGTTGGGTTACCCACGTCCGTATTGATGGGAATCCCGGAATAAGGGGACACGATCTCTGCTTCGACAAGATGTGTCAAGGAAACCACTTTGCTAAACGCGCTGAGGTGGTATAATAAAAACGATTCGAGTAAAGGCTTGGTTGTGGTGTGACGTCACGCCACAAGATACGTCAGCAGATTGAACTTGTGTAAATATTATTCTCTCTACGGTGGTATGTGGAATTTATTTTACAGAGACGGACACTATCCTGGTGTTCACAATCTTTTATGAATTATTCGGAGGAGGAACCCGCCTTGCAATGCCGAAGACAATATGCGCGCCGGACTCGTCGTCATTGAAGCCTGGTTCAGGGGCTACTGAGGGAGTCCTGGACTAGGGGGTGTCCGGATAGCCGAACTATCATCATTGGCCGGACTCCAAGACTATGAAGATACAAGATTGAAGACTTTGTCCCGTGTCCGGATGGGACTTTCCTTGGCGTGGAAGGCAAGCTTGGCAATACGGATATGTAGATCTCCTACCATTGTAACCGACTCTGTGTAACCCTAGCCCTCTCCGGTGTCTATATAAACCGGAGGGTTTTAGTCCATAGGACGAACAACAATCATACCATAGGCTAGCTTCTAGGGTTTAGCCTCCTTGATCTCGTGGTAGATTCACTCTTGTACTACCCATATCGTCAATATCAATCAAGCAGGAGTAGGGTTTACCTCCATCGAGAGGGCCCGAACCTGGGTAAAAACATCGTGTCCCTTGTCTCCTGTTACCATCCGCCTAGACGCATAGTTCGGGACCCCCTACCCGAGATCCGCTGGTTTTGACACCGACACTGGCCTCGGCGGCCATCATGCCGCAGCTTGGGCCCTCGTAAGCAAGGCCATCTCTATATGTTTCTTCTGGCTCTCGGCCCGAGCAGATGCACAAGCCCTTGTACAACGCTGTGTCGTATGCCAGCTCTTTGCCAATCAAAGCCATATGCCGCCCACTGCCCTAAGAACAATCCCCATTACCTGGCCTTTCATGATCTGGGGGCTAGACATGGTCAGACCCCTTAAAGGGGGAAGCCATAAGAAGAAATATTAACTGGTTATGGTGGATAAATTCACTAAGTGGATAGAGGCCAAACCGGTAAAAATGGATGAAGCCGGACTGTTGATAGATTTTATATCCGGTGTCGTACACCGCTATAGTGTCCCGCACAACATTATTACTTACAACGGCTCTAACTTCACAGCCGATGAGGTGAAAAATTGGTGTGCTAATCTGGGCAACAAGCTCAATTACGCCTCCGTATATCACCCTCAAACAAACGGTCAGGTCAAATGGGCTAATGGCCTGATAATGAGCGGCATCAAACCAAGACTAGTGCGATCCCTAAAGGAGTCGTATAATCACTAGGTCAAGGAACTCGATTCTATACTTTGGGGGCTATGGACCATGCCCAATCGCACGACCGGATACACACCGTTCTTCATGTTGTATAGCACAGAGGCTGTCTTGCCCTGCAACATTATTCATGACTCACCTCGGGTGCGCATGTATGAAGAGAGAGAGGCCGAGCTCGATCGACAGGATGACTTAGATGGCCTGGAGGAGGAGCGCGATGTCGCAAAAGCCTGTTCTGCATTCTATCAATGCCATATCATCAAGCTCGGAGATACCAAAGAAGAGAAGTGCGGGAAAAGACTTATAATGTCCGTGAGCTCATTTTACGCCTCCCAGAGAAGAAAAAGGACAAACTCAAACCAAAATGGGAAGGTCCCTTCATTATAGATGAAGTTCTCACTGGAGGAGCCTACCGCCTTTGCAATGCATCGGATAATGTCGGCGTACAAAAGTAGGAGCTCTCCTTTTGACCCCTTTACTTGTGCACGGGCAGTCAGAGCCACGCGTCACGGCCATGCATAGCAGGGCAAAGGAGGGAAGCCGGAGAGAAGCCGAAGGCTCGATACAAATAAGGCAACATCAAGGACCAAGGCCACAAAGTGCAAACGGGCGAAGCAAGTTTCCCCGGCAAGGCCCTTGCCGGGCAACTCGCCAGTACCAGTGGGGCGAACCACCCTCGAGCCCACGGTTTCCAATATCAGTAACCACGTTGGACCAGGGCCCGGGAGGCACCTCCATGGTGGCATGCAGATCTTTGTGAGGACATAGAATGCTCAATATCGGATGGGGATTGAGAAGCAACAATCCTATCCAAGATCCTTACCGAAGAAACCCACAAGACCACCGGCAAGATCCTTGCCGGGGACGCCAACGTGCCACGGCAAGACCCTAGCCGGGCCACCCGACAAGACCCTTGCCGGGCCACCCGACAAGACCATTGCCAGAGGCGACATCAGGGCCACTGCCACGCCCGCACCAACCACATTCCCGTCGCCGTTCGCATGTAGCTACCAGCCCAACCAGCTGGGCAGGCACCTGCGTGGCAACATGTAGCTTCCAGGCCAACTCAGCACACACTTGCGTGGAGGCTCCACTACCGCGCCACGTCAGTTGCTTGCCTGCCTACATGGCACCGCATGCATTACTGGCCAGGGCGCGTGTCGAAGCGAGGAGGAGCGGCGACAGACGGGACGGGCCTCGCTCCCATCCCCGATAAAGTGAAGGGACATCTAAGCCATGCATTAAATGCATCTTTTTCTGTAATACGGGCGATAAGCTCGCAATACTGTAGGATCTTTCCACCTCCTGTGTGCCACTGTGGTAGTCCGTTCCGCCTATAAAAGAAGGCCCAAGGCATACAAGAAAAGGATTCGGCTCTTTCGAACCACGCAGCATCCATAGCTAGTTCGAGAGCTCAAGAACACTCAATACATCCACCAAGCAGGACTAGGGTTTTACGCATCCTCATGGCCCGAACCTGGGTAAACGATCCTTGTGCCAATTGCTAATCCTGCTCTTCTCACAACCCCGCGCCCCGCAACCATAGTAGAGATTCTTTTGATCCCATAGGTGTCGTTTCCCACCGACATCTTTGGCGTGCCAGGTAGGGGGCGCAATTGTGAGGATCTGGTCTAGTAGTTGGCCCGGCAAGGGTCAGCAGTTCTTCATTGCCACAGCTCCCGCGGAGAAGGTGGCCAAGAGAGTGGGGCCGCCTGCGAGCACGGAGGTTGCCAGGGCGGCGACGAAAAAGCTAAGCCATGCCAAACTTTAAACTCTTCTCTGTAATATAGGGTTATCGTCCTCGGAGATTCTGCCTATGTATGGAAAGCCCGAACGCAGAGGGCCCCCCCCCCCCGCGATTGGAAATGCCCTTGTTCTGTTTCGAGTCCGCTCAACAGTTCAAGCGGCCGCGTCGAGAGCGGCAGGGTAGCTTTCCGCCATCAGCAACACTCTCGACTCTAACTCGAGTCAAACTCGATAGATCGAGAGGCCGCGTTGAGGGCGGTGAGGTGGTTTGCCCGGTAGCAAGCACACCCAACAGGCTAATGGGGATCCGTCCTCAGGACGCCGCCCTGGGTTTACGCGCCGGCAAGCGTACCCAGTTAACGTAGGGTGGACATACGAAGGAAAATCGAACAGGAAAATAACAAGCATAATGTCGGGAGTACTGCAGAATTATATTACATAAATTGCCACCGCGATTCTAACTAAAGTTAGCAATTGTCTTGGTCATGAACTTGCAGCGGCAGTAAGAAATGGGGCACCTAGTCCCGGCACTGGCCCTCCAACCTCTTGATTTTGTCGATGCGGCTGAGGATGGGATCGATATGCTCATTGACCGCCGTGATGTCAGCATCCTCCGGCAAGCTCTTCAGCGCAGCTTCGAAGTCGAGGTCAGGATGCCAGTATGTTATCTTGGCACGCACCCTGGTCCTGACACCCCGGCAAAGCATCCCGGACTCCTCGGCTAGGGAGCGTCCGGTCGGAATGAAGCCGCTCCAGAGTGCCGACGACCCTTTCAAAGTACAAGGTCAGGTTGGCGTTGGGAATCAGGCTCGCCTCCGGGGCGTACCTCATGTCCGGCATCCCCATGATACCCTGCTGCGTGGCGGCCGATTCCGCAACGGCAGCGAGGCGTTCAAGCCAACGCTTCTCGCCTGCCACGTGGTCCTCGAGGTTGGCAGTCTCGTTCATCCGCAGCTGCTTCTCGATCTCCAGCTCCTTGGTCAGGATCCCCTCTCGGGCTTTGGCCTCCGACAGCATCTTCTCGAGATCCCCCAGCTTCAGCTGGAGGTCTCTAATGGAGTTGTTGGCTTCGGAGAGTTCTCCGGCCTTGCTGATGTACGCGCCCTGCGCCTCCATCAGGGCGCCGTTGAACGTGTCTTTTTCTGTGGATAGCTTCAAAGCTTGCTCCTCCAACTCCTTCACCTTGCCGGCGTGGACCAGAGCCTTGGCATTAAGTGCCTCCTGATGCCTCTGTTCCAGCTCTTGGGTCCGCCGTATGACGAGCTTGTCCACCTCTTCATCCTTTCCGCGAAGTGTGGTGACAAGCTTCTTCTCACGCTCGCGAAGATCCTCCTCCTAGGAGTTCAGTGCGGCCTCACGCTGGGTCCGGACGGCCGCGGCTTCATTGGCCAATTTCTTCGCTGTCTCCTGGGACTTCTCGATGTCAGCCAGCTTCAGGGTGAGCTCCATGTTGCGCTTGGATAGTTTGCCCTAGGCGGCCTTCAGCTCATCTTGAGCCTGGCGGAACCAGTGCCGCGCTTCAGCGACGCGCCCCTCGAAGTCCGCCTCCGCTTTCTCCACCACTGTCGTCCTGGACTTGGCCTTGTCCAGACGGGCACGGTGGAGCGCCTGAAGCTTCCGAAAGCTAGCACCCATGGCCTGGAGCAGCCGCTCCTCCTGGGAGCCTACACCACCAATGCTCGGCTCATCGACGTCTTCGAGCCCGGCGGCAGTGAGGGAGTCCTAGATTAGGGGGTGTCCGGATGGCCGGACTATAGCCTTTGGCCGGACTCCTGGACTATGGAGATACAAGATTGAAGACTTCGTCCCGTGTCCGGATGGGACTTTCCTTGGCGTGGAAGGCAAGCTTGGTGATACGGATATGTAGATCTCCTATCATTGTAACTGACTCTGTGTAACCCTAACCCTCTTCGGTGCCTATATAAACCGGAGGGTTTTAGTCCGTAGGACGAACAACAATCATACCATAGGCTAGCTTCTAGGGTTTAGCCTCTCTGATCTCGTGGTAGATCTACTCTTGTACTACCCATATCATCAATATTAATCAAGCAGGAGTAGGGCTTTACCTCCATCAAGAGGGCCCGATCCTGGGTAAAAACATCGTGTCCCTTGTCTCCTGTTACCATCCGCCTAGACGCACAGTTCGGGACCCCCTACCCGAGATCCGCCGGTTTTGACACCAACATTGGTGCTTTCATTGAGAGTTCCTTTGTGTCGTCATCTTTAGGCCCGATGGCTCCTCCGATCATCAACAATGACGCGGTCCAAGGTGAGACTTTTCTCCCCGAACAAATCTTCGTATTCGGAGGCTTTGCACTGCGGGCCAATTCGCTTGGCCATCTGGAGAAGATTGAAAGCTACGCCCCTGGCCATTAGGTCAGATTTGGAAGTTTGAACTATACGGCTGACGTCCGTGGAGACTTGATCTTCGACGGGTTCGAGCCATAGCCAAGCGCGCCGCACTGTCACGATGGGCATTATCTAGCTCTACCGCCAGACAGTGCCCTGGAGGCCGCACCAGTGTCCGCTCCGACCCTTAGCTCGGAGGCGACTGCGCCGATCGAGGACGGATGGCTGGACACCGCCTCGGGGGCTGCAATCTCTACGGCGATTGAGCCGAACACCATCCCTGTCCTTTGTGAAGCTCGTGACTCCAAGGTGCCGGACTCCGAACCTTCCGCGCTCCTGCCAATCGAATCCGATCGGGCGCCGATCATGGAGTTCACCACCGCGGACATCTTTCCGCACTCGTCCTTTGGCGACATCCTGAATTTACTAAAGCCTCTCTCTTTATCAGGAGAGCCCTGGCCGGATTATGGTCAGCAAGGTTGGGATGCGGACGACGAAGAAATTCAAAGCCCACCCACCACCCACTTCGTAGCCACCGTCGAAAGTTTAAACGACGTGCTCGATTTCGACTCCGAAGACATCGACAGTATGGATGACGATGTAGGAGATAAGAATGAACCAGCACCTATAAGGCACTGGACAGCCACCTCATCTCACGATGTATACATGGTGGACACACCTAAAGGAAGCGACGACGAGGAACAACGGCATGCCACGAGGGATCATTCCCTCGAAAAGCAGTCAAAATGGCGACGTAAGCGCCGCTCAAAATCCCGCCTCGACAAAGACAGCAGCCATACAGACCCATCCATAGAGCAGGGCGAACCGGTGTACGACGAACATGCTATCGAGCAACCGTCCGAACAAGACAATATGGATAAACAATCCGTCCCCGGCGAAGATAACAGTCCGGACGACCTCATGCCGGACAAGTTGCTGGAGTAGAAGAACCTCCACAAAAGGCTCGTCGCCATTGCGCGTATCTTGAAAAAGCAGAAGCGGAAGCTCAAAACAGCGGAAGATGCGCTCAGAATCAGATGGAGCAAAGTACTCAACACCGCAGACAAATACGGCGATAGTCGCCGAACAAAGAGCTACCCGAAACGAACTACTGCCCGAATTTGATGAGGGGGCCATAGAGCCCCCGCAACCAAGGAACAAGGAGACTACCCGGTCGGATAGACGACCCCATGGCAAACATAGAGCGGCAAACGGTGCCGCACACAAGCCGGCACGCGATCCGCACACGGATTCGCATCAAAAAGATGGCCTAGTTAGATCTATCTACGGGCCAAGAAAGCAAGCTCTAGTAAGCAATGCAACACATCAAGTATCCGAATATTACAGTACACCTAAATATAGGGGTGCCGCACACCCCCTATGTTTCACCGATGAGGTTCTGGATTATAAATTTCCAGCGGGATTCAAGCCCGTAAACATAGAGGCATACAACGGAACAACAGACCCTGGAGTCTGGATTGAGGATTACATCCTCCACATACACATGGCCAGAGGAGATGACCTCCACACCATAAAATACTTACCCCTCAAGCTCAAAGGGCCAGCCCGGCATTGGCTCAAAAGCCTCCCCGAGAACACCATTGGAAGTTGGGAAGAGCTCGAGGATGCTTTTCGGGCAAATTTTCAAGGGACCTATGTCCGACCTCCGGATGCAGACGATTTAAGTCACATAA
The DNA here is from genome assembly GCF_018294505.1 of Triticum aestivum. Lineage (NCBI taxonomy): Eukaryota > Viridiplantae > Streptophyta > Magnoliopsida > Poales > Poaceae > Triticum > Triticum aestivum. The sequence goes on along the minus strand of NC_057797.1, from coordinate 406,171,551 downwards.
CTCAACAACCCGAAGAGTCAGCCCGAAAATTCTGAAACAGATTCCTTACTAAAAAGAACCAAATAGTCGACTGTCCGGACACCGAAGCCTTAGCAGCTTTCAAACAAAATGTCCGAGACGAATGGCTCGCCAGACATCTCAGACAAGAAAAGCCAAGAACAATGGCCGCATTAACAAGCCTCATGACCCGCTTTTGCGTGGGAGAGGATAGCTGGCTGGCAAGATGCAATACTAGCAACCCAAGTACATCCGAAGTAAGGGATGGAAACGGGAAACCGCGACGCAGCAAGGACCAGCGCCGGACCAAGGGAAACAGCCCGAAGAGCATGGCAGTCAACGCCGGATTCAAAAGCTCTCGGCAGAATCATAAAAAACTGCTCCTTAAGGATAATAGGGACGAGCTATCTAACTTAAACAAAATCTTGGACAAGATATGCCAAATCCACAGTACTCCTGGGAAGCCTGCAAACCATACCCGCAGAGATTGCTGGGTCTTCAAGCAGTCCGGCAAACTCAACGCCGAACACAAGGAGCTCGACACACCGAGCGAGTACGATGACGAATCCCACAAGCAGAGCACCAGAAAACAAAAGAATTTCCCACAAGAAGTCAAAACAGTAAACTCACTTCACGTGACAAAAGGGAAAATAGAGCGGCGCCCATAGAGGTACACACCATACGGCCTATCCCAGACGAGTCCTGCCACTGGTTGTTAAAACCAATCACCTTCGACCATCAGGATTACTCTAGAAGTATCCAGAATGCAGGATGGACTGCCTTGATATTAGACCCGATAATTGGCGGACTCCAATTTACACAAGTCCTAATGGACGGCAGCAGTGATCTAAACCTTCTATACCAGGACACAATCTGCAAAATGGGGATAGACCCAACCAAAATTCGCCATAGCAACACTTCCTTTCAAGGGGTAATGCTAGGCCCATATGCCCATTGTACGGGGTCTCTACTGCTAGAAGTTGTGTTCGGCTCACCCGACAACTTCGCCACGAAAAGTTAACCTTCCACCTCGCCCCATTTACAAGTAGTTACTAAGCACTACTGGGACGTGAAGCTTTCGCTCGCCTTATGCATCCCTTACACTTAAAATGCCCGGTCCGCGAGGCATCATCTCCTTAAAGGGAAATATCAAGTGTTCCTTGAGCACGGAAGATTGTGTGACTACCTTGACAGCCACACACTAAACCGGCTTTACTAATCAAAGCACCTAAATAGGTCGTGCAGACCCCGGACACGGTTAGACGAGTCCGGCGTAAATATACAAGGGCTTACTAGCTGCATACCCCCGCACAAGGGGTACGCGCCTGTACAACAAGAGACAATAAAGCTCAATCTTATTCATTTTTTGAATCGTACTCTTTTTATTTAATATAACGTACACTTTCGCACGATCTTTTTCAACTAAGTTCCTCTCTTTTACAGATGAACACCATGCTACACCCGTCCAGGATACGGCACAACGGAGACACATGCGCAGACGTGCAGTAGGGACCCGTGTCAAGGATTCTTTTCAGATTAAGACCCTGCGTAAACCTTTTTTACTGTCTCTTGTTGATACACTTCCCCTGGTTTCTTGCCATAACCGAGGAGGAGGCTGGCATTTTGGCATGGGCCACGTCAGAATTTTGCGTGTACCTGGACACCAGGGGCTTATTACCAAGGGCGTTGTTCGGCCTGTTTTCATAAAGATCGAATACCTTAGGGAGTGTTCAGCGTCTCGAGTTAGGCCTTATATGCATCAGCTCTGAATCATGTCTTTGGTCAAATGTTGGGTTTGCCCGGCTCCTGTGTTTTGCTGCCTTACGTTCCGCTCTATCGGCTAAGGCGGCACCAGGAGAACTACTGCGATTGTGCCCCAGTTTGGCCAGGCGAGCACCTCAGTAGAGAAAGCCGAAAACTAACTGTCATGATATAGCGTGAGACTGGTCAACCACTCGATGACCCACCCGAATCTATAAGATTCCTCCGCATTGACGAAGGGCCGTTTCCCGGTCAGGCACATACGCGCCCCGAATTCGGGTGGGCGCGGTGCCCCTAGGGGCTATATAGTAGCCCCATTGTCAAACTCCTATGGCTATGTGAAAGTGATAAAGCATTATAGTCCGGTTGCCTAGTTTGCTGCGCTACCACCTCCTTTATAGGACCAAGACATTGGATCAAGTGTGAAAATTCGCCTTTTGCAAACACCCCCGCATTAGATGCGTGGGGGCTGAAGTCGAAGACTGCAATCTTTCAGGTTATATATACATATACATTAGCGGTCGCACAGGAGGTATTTTAATTCTTGAAAGGCATAAGTATAAAAAGCTTTTATATTCCATCGATACATTGTTTCACAATAATATATGTTATTCGAACATAATATCCTTCGAGCACTGCGTCTCTATTAAACGAGCGCCCTGCAGAACTTCCTGAAAATAGTGCTCGACAGGTACTCGGCTTCCATACGAATCTTGGGATGCAACATCGGTGGCCTTCATCTCTGCCCAGTATGTCTTGACACGGGCAAGAGCCATCCGCGCACCCTCTATGAATGTTGACCGCCTCATTGCATTGATATGCGGCACCGCACCAAGGAACTGCTGCACCAAGCCAAAATAACTCTTCGGCTCGGGCCTTTTCGGCCACAAAAGACTCACGACATCCTTCATGGCAAGTCTGGATAACCTATTCGGCTCCGCCCATTCGGCCAAGCGATCGGTTAATGGAAGTGGGCGCTCTGGATTATGGAACTGCGACCAAAAACCCTTTCCATTTCGTGATCTTTTTGATCTCGGAAGTGTTCGGCCGCGTCCCGACACTTGCCGCCAAGTCCAGATAAGCATCCTCCGCACTCCACAGCCGGTCCAACTGAGCATAATTAGGATCCATGTATTTCCTCCGCAGCAGAAAGGGCTTTCCAGCCGCGATATCTCCGGCCTGACGCAGCTCTTCCTTCATAGCTCTCATCGCAGAACGAGCATCCTCGGCCTCGGTAGTGGCCTTCTTCAGGTCCTCGTGCACCGCTCAATCTTCTTTTTCAAGAAGCTTGCAGCGGTCGGCAGCATTCTTCAACTTCACGGCCATCTCGGCCATTTCTTTCTTGCTTCGGCAGTGAGCAGCCTGTTCGGCTTTTAGCTCTTCTGTCGCCTTTAAGGCAGCCGCATCACTCTTTCTGGCCTGCTCCCTGGCTCGGGCGAGCTCCGCCCGAAGGTTCTCCATGGCAGCGGCACCATCTACATCAAGCATACATGTTGTAAGGCATGGGCATCAGGCTCCCTTACCAAGTGTCCACGGAGAAATTGCATACCTTGTGACTCGTCAAGTCGCCTATTGACAAGCACGATGTCGACATCCGCCACGTCAAGTTGCCGCTTTAGTTTGGAAAATTCATCAGTCCGGCTAGCCACCGGACCCTTCGCCTCCTACATAGGAAAGGCGACACATTATACCTGGGATTATGATCCTCGGCGCCGTCATTTTTGACAACACACCGAGCCTCAGGGGCTACTATCTACACAGGGCGCATTTTATATGCGGAACTATCAGAAAGTACATCATTTTGCGTACCTCAAAACCTGTCAGTAAACTTCTGACGGCTTCGTGCAATCCGCTCTCAGCGGATGAAATCCTTTCAATCACCGTACCCATTAACGCACGGTGATCTTCTGAGATAGACGCTCGCCCGAGCAGATCCTTCAGCTCCTCTGACCGTACACCAGGTGGTGCCGGACTCGTCCGATGGCGTTTTTCGAAGGCCGGACACGGAGGGCTTTGAGGGGAAATACGACTGTCTTCCGGCCCCGCAGGACTCGGAGAAACCCTCCGTGACGACACCTCAGGGTCACCCGCCTCGCAAGACGGTACGGCAGGGTGAGGCGTTTCACTCTCTATCATCTCCGGACAAAGATCCCCCGAAGATGAGCTCTGCTAAGAAGGGTTGAGATCCGAACTACAAGGTAAAACTTCGGTTATCTTCATCAGAAATAGGGCAAGGATATCCTTTATTTTAAAAACTCCCTTTTTACTTACGGCTCGGTGGAGGGCTGATCCCCTTGGGGGCATAATGCGGCCGAGGCATCTCTCGGCGCAGGACCCTCTGACGAAGATTCCTTCCCCCGCTTTGAGACCATGGTCTCCTGGTCTTCAGAGGCGGTCCTCTTCTTCCCTTGGATGGAGGGATTCTCGATCCCTCCTTTCCTGATAGCCTCCTTCGCGAAGGCGGTAGCTTCCTTGTTCCCCCCTTCACCTTCTTCCAAAGGCGCAACCTCCAGCATCCTGGTTAGCACGGGATCCCACGTGGTCTCAGGGAGGGGGGCCGGACACCTGATTAACTTTGCTTTCGCTATCCACTCCTGTTCAAGGGACAGGTCTTTTGAGGGCAAATTCATGATAAATATGGGATAGCATGTCCGGGTACAGGGCTACTTACTTGAGTATCCGGGCGATTGCAATTCAGACCTGCGTCCTCGGTCAAGTCCGGACACATCGCTTGTGATCCGAAGAAAAGCTTGTACATCTCCATGGGCGTCGCGCCCATAAAATGTTGGAGAGCTCGTGGTCCCTCCTGGTTAAATTCCCACAGGCGGAGGAGGCGACGTTTGCAGGGCAGGGTACGACGAATCAGCATGAACTGCGCTACTACGACCAGAGTGATCTCTCTCTCTAGGAGATCTTGAATGTGGCCCTGCAACAAGGGCACGTCCTTGGGTGGCCCCCAGTCAAGTCCTTTATTGACGCATGACGCCAGCCACGATGGAGAACCCGAGTGAATGGCAGGTGGCGCCACCCATTTGGTGCCCCTGGGAGCTGTGATATAAAACCACTCTTGTTGCCATAAGCCGAACTCCTCTTGAAAAGAGCCCTCGGGCCACGGAGCATCAGCATTCTTGCTTATAACAGCCCCTCCGCACTCTGCCTGCTGCCCCTTGATCATCTTCGGCTCCACTTTGAAGGTCTTGAGCCACAATCCGAAGTGAGGGGTAATGCGGAGGAAGGCTTCGCATACGACAATGAACGATGAGATGTGGAGGATGGCTCCGCATCCAAGTCATGAAATTCCGACCCATAGTAAAACATGAGCCCCCTCACGAAGGGGTCCGTCGGGAAACCTAGTCCCCGAAGAAAGTGAGATGCGAACAGTACGCTTTCGCCAGGCTTGGGAGTGGGAATAACCTGCCCTTGGGCAAGCAGCCTATGCGAAATTTCGCCGGTTAGATACCTGGCATCTCTTAGCTTTAGCACGTCTTCTTCTGTAACGGAGGAAGGCATCCACCGGCCTTGTAGGTCGGAGCCGGACATCATCGAAAGTCCGAAGCGCCTGAATCTGGAGCTTTGGGTGTTGGAACTCGAGGTAAGGGGCGGATTCGTTTGAGATTGAAAGAAAGGAGTCAAGCCTTGGTCTCTTTATAAAGAGTTTGAATACCAAGAGCCTTCTCCGTAACCGTTCGGGACTCGCCTTCGATAGAGGAGACGTACTGATGGGCACGATTGGGTTACCCACGCCCGTATTAATGAGAATCCCAGAATAAGGGGACACGATCTCTTCTTTGACAAGACGTGCCAAGGAAACCGCCTCGCTAAACGCGCTCAGGTGGAACAGTAAAAACGATTCGAATAAAGGCTTGGACGTGGTGTGATGCCATGCCATGGAATACGTCAGCAAATTGAAGTTGTGTAAATATTATTCTCTCTACGGTGGTATGTGGAACTTATTTTGCAGAGCCGGACACTATCCTTGTGTTCAAAATCTTCTATGAAGTATTCGGAGGAGGAACCCGCCTTGCAATGCCGAAGACAATATGCACGTCGGACTCATCATCATTGAAGCCTGGTTTAGGGGCTACTGAGGGAGTCCTGGATTAGGGGGTGTCCAGATGGCCGGACTATAGCCTTTGGCCGGACTCCTGGACTATGAAGATACAAGATTGAAGACTTCGTCCCGTGTCCGGATGGGACTTTCCTTGGCGTGGAAGGCAAGCTTGGCGATACAAATATGTAGATCTCCTATCGTTGTAACCAACTTTGTGTAACCCTAACCCTCTTCGGTGCCTATATAAACTGGAGGGTTTTAGTCCGTAGGACGAACAACAATCATACCATAGGCTAGCTTCTAGGGTTTAGCCTCTCTGATCTCGTGGTAGATCTACTCTTGTACTACCCATATCATCACTATTAATCAAGCAGGAGTAGGGTTTTACCTCCATTGAGAGGGCCCGAACCTGGGTAAAAACATCGTGTCCCTTGTCTCCTGTTACTATCCGCCTAGATGCACAGTTCGGGACCCCCCACCCGAGATCCGCCGGTTTTGACACCGACATTGATGCTTTCATTGAGAGTTCCTCTGTGTCGTCATCTTTAGGCCCGATGGCTCCTCCGATCATCAACAATAACACGGTCCAAGGTGAGACTTTTCTCCCCGAACAAATCTTCGTATTCGGAGGCTTTGCACTGCTGGCCACAGGCGCCCGTGTCCTCCTCCTCCTCCTCTGTGTGTATAGCCTCGGCACTTTGTGCCCTTGCCGGGGATGCCCCTCGGGGCGGCGTGGTCGACGGGGGCGGCACGATGGGAGAAGCCCTCTGTGGCTCCCCTTGATGCTACTACCCTCCTACATCCACAGCAGGGTCAGTACCAAAGCATCGTGCATTGCGCACGTTTGACGAAGGATGGGTGATGGACTCACGCTGGGGGCTGGGCTGGGGGCTGCTGTCCGGGCTTCTCAACACCACCAGTGGCATGCTGGAGGTGCCTGCCGGGGGCTGGCCACTTGTCGAAATTCTGGCCCTCTTTACCCTCTGGGCCAGCGCCTCCACGTCCCTGCAAGATAAGGATAATTCAGAATGGGCGGCACCATTGGAGGAAAAAAGAGAGAGTTGGGAGAAAGCAGAGCTTACTCTTCCTCCTCCTCATCCTCTTTTGTTTTCCTCTTCCTCTCCGGGCTGAGGGGCCCGAAGTCAAACGCGATCCCCGGGCCAATGTTTGCCGGCGAATGTCGGATTTCGGGTTCCGGCAGACCCTTGAGGTTCGAACACTGGGGTGCGCGTGGAGATTTTGCCCTCTACCTACCTGTTCCTCGCCAACTCGCTAAGATCTAATCTACGAAAGGAACAACACAAGAGACACAGAGTTTATACTGGTTCAGGCCACCATTGTGGTGTAATACCCTACTCCAGTGTGTGGTGTGGTGGATTGCCTCTTGGGCTGGTGATGAACAATACAAGGAAGAACAGCCTCGCGAGGGTCTATTCTTGGCTGGTGCCATGAACTGCTAGGAGGAGTTCAGTCGCTCTATCTACTGGTTTCTTGGTGAGGATCCAGATTCTAGATCAGGTCTCGATGCTCGATCCAGATGCCTCTACCCTGGGGGTGGCTAGTCCTATTTATAGGCAAAGGCTCTGGGCCTCTTCACAAATATTGAGTGGGAAGGGCGCCAACAATTGGCCATTTTGAAGGGGAACAACGGGTACACTTATCCTGACTAAAGTTGGTCCTCGCCTGTCAAAGGCTCTGGTGGTGACGCCTGCTTGGGCTCCACAATGACTTCCTTCCTGCCGTTGGGCTGGTCTTGGTCTTGTTGCACTGAAATGGATGCCTTTGCTTGATGCTCTCGCCTGCGCTTGCTCCCTTTGCACCAAAGAGGAAAGGAGGACACTGCGCGGGCTGGCGCCCGACTGGCGCCCTTGGTCGTCATGGCTTGCGTCACGGGCACCTCGCGAGGTACCCCGCCTTGAACTCTCCGCCTCCTCATGAGCCAGCCTGATGAGGCCGCGCCTGAGGAAGCTCCTTGTCGTCCGCCCCGCGAGGCTTGGCCCCTCGCAAGGGTCTTGAGCCTGTGTTGATGAAGATGGGCCGTGCTGGGCCCTCCTTTGAGCCACGCCGCAGGCCGCAGGCAGGCAAGTCTGGGGACCCCCATTCCCAGAACGCCGACAGTAGCCCCCGGGCCCATGGCGCGCCTAGACTTGGCCGAGCAGAGAGGCGAAAGGGCAAGTGCGAAGCGCCGCGGGCCCTAACAGCCTGCGGCCTTGGGCGCCGTGTGGCGGTTGATTGGACGTGGGCGTCTCCACTTCCCCATGACGCCTCGGCAACTGCGCAGATTCGACAAGTCCCTGCATGCAAAGCGGGTCATGATTACCTGCGATCGTTGAGGTCGATGGTTGGCCTTCATCGGCTATAAGTACGGAACGGCGGGCGCCCTTCCGGTTCATCTCTTCTTGCTTCTCCTTCTTCCTAGTCCTTGCTCTGTCTTGCTGCAATGGCTCCGATCCGCCGGTTCTCTGCGGCAGAGAAGGGAAAGGCTCCCCGAGAGGATCCTGACCCGCTTCTGCCGAAGAAACGGCTAGCCCTCTGCCATCGGGGTGAGGGCGCCTGCTAGGAAGCATTGAGGCTCTGGTGCTAGCGGCCACCACCAGGGTTCCCGCTTCCCTTGTACGCCCACATCGAGGGCCCTGAAGGAGTCGAGGCCGAACGCCGCGGGCGGCGCCGCCGTCGGCGCCGGTGGGTCACGAATGTGTGCGTCTTTCCCCCTGGAGTCCACGCCGAGGGCTCCTCCCGAGTGTTCGTGCTTCACGCCTCCATGCCTCCTCAGTCTTGGATTCGCCTTCCTCCTTTCATCTCCTCCGTCATTCCGCAGGGGGAACCCCTGGGGCTTTGGCTACAGCACGCCGGCTGTAGCACCCTTGCGACCGGGGCGGAGGTCACGGTCGTTGCCCCGGGCAAGGTCGTCAGGACTCGAGGCTGGGGCGAGATCGCTTGGGTCTGCAGGCAAGGGGCGCCCTCGCGATCCATCTGGAGTACGACGGTGCTTCGGTGATGTTCTTCAAGGTCTTTGATGCGGATGGTCGCCGACTGGAGTGCTGCCCCAGGAGAGGCGGTCGGGACCCCGCTACGGCGAGGCAGAGGCCAGCTAACCGCTCCCTTGGCAGCTCCTCAGGCGACGGAGGTGCCGGAGGAACCAGCGACTCCGCCGCGCTCTTCGCGACTCCGGAGACGAGCGACGACAGCTACGAGCCCCCGATCCCGCGCCGCTCCCGGAGCAGGGCGGGCTCGTCAGGCCGTCGCCGCCCCTGATCTGGATGGGGTTGGCGCCGGTGTCTGGCGGCCCACTGTTGATGATGGCGTCTGCCGTGATGGTTCCTGTAGTGAGGACTCCTTAGGATACGCGTCTTTTGTTCTTGCGAGGATCCAACAATGTACCCCGTGGGGGCTTGTAAGATGCCTGCGGGCCTATCTGTCAATATAATCCTTTCCATGGTGTAGCGCGTGTTGCTCATTCCGTCTTAGCTCAGTTCTTCCTTTCGAACCTCGTGAGGGCTTGATGCTCTGCGCCGACAGGTCCCAGTCCCAAGGCGGCTTCAGCCGTCGCTGGTATGCCAGGTCGCGATGCCGTGGTCAAGGCCAGGAGGTGAGCGGCCCGGGGTCCGGTAAGAGCCCCTGAGTCGCGATGCTCAGGAGGTCCCCTTTAGCGCTCAAGCAGCCATCGTTCGATGAGAAAGGAATGTGACGTTGCTAACACGGGATTGTATTGGATGCGGTGACGGTACTGCGATAGCTAGTGTTTCCGGAGAGTGACTTATCTCGAGGGTCAGGGAGCGCTTCCTGGTGCGGCGCTAGGTCCATGCCTTGGCCGGCGAGGGGTTGCCTGGTGAGGTCTCCGCATGCCTCTTTCCTCTTGCCTCTGCTCCCCTTTCTACTCTACATCCTCGGGTCCTGGCCCTCGAGCGGGTCTCAGTCGTCGCTGGTTTGCCGGGGCGCGATGCCGTGGACAAAGCCAGAGGGTGAGGGCTGGAGAGCCGGTAGGAGCCCTGAGTCGCGATGCTTAGGTACCCCCCCCTTTAACGCGCGAGCGGTTCGCGCGGACGAGAGTGAAGAGGACGCCTTGGGGGCCTCGCCTGGCGCTTCTCCTTGGGGGAATCCTGCAGACCCACCACAAAAAGAGCAAAAGTCCGCTATGACAAGCGGCGGTTAGCCGTTAGTTGCCTCAGATAGGTGACGAGGCATGAAAGGCCTGGCGAGGTGTATCTGGGCACTCGTGAGCCAGTGCGGGACTCACGGGGCCCTACCTCAAGGCGGCTTGCGCCTGGCACTGGGCCTTATCTTGGGGTGTGTTCCTGCATATTTGGTTAGATGCTGAAGCTCTACGTCCTCGGGTCCCGGCCCTCGAGCTGGTCTCAGCCGTCACTGGTATGCCAGGTCGCGATGCCGTGGACAAGACCAGAGGGTGAGGGCTGGAGAGCCGGTAGGAGCCCTGAGTCGCGATGCTCAGGTACCCCCCCTTTAACGCGCAAGCTTGGTTAGATGTCGAAACTCTATGTCCTCGGGTCTCGGCCCTCGAGCTGGTCTCAGCCGTCGCTGGCATGCCAGGTCGCGATGCCATGGACAAGGCCAGTGGGTGAGGGCTGGAGAGCTGGTAGGAGCCCTGAGTCGCG
>NC_057797.1:406089999-406160830 GCF_018294505.1 Triticum aestivum | reverse complement strand
CGCGATGCTCAGGTACCCCCCCTTTAACGCGCAAGCTTGGCTAGATGTCGAAACTCTACATCCTCGGGTCCCGGCCCTCGCGCTGGTCTCAGCCGTCGCTGGTATGCCAGGTCATGATGCCATGGACAAGACCAGAGGGTGAGGGCTGGAGAGCCGGTAGGAGCCCTGAGTCGCGATGCTCAGGTACCCCTCTTTAACGTGCAAGCTGCCGACACCCAGGGAGAAAAGGTGCCACTGACAGGCACCAAATAACGAGAATGATGGGTCGAAAGCATGGCCCGAAGATAAACGCAAGAGGGGTACATGCCGCTGGGTCTGACCCGAGCGACTTGGGGGTAATGCAGCCCGAGGGGCGCCCCCAACAAAGTAAGCTAAAAACACAAGCCAAAGGGATACACGCCGCAGGGGCGGACCCACGCGGCCTGGGAATGATGCACCCCTGAGGGCGCTCCCAACTGGAAATGAAACTTGAAAGATGTCACCTGATGGTGTTGACGACGAAGAGGTGTTGGTATAGCAGACTCGGTGGGCTGCGGGAGCCGATCCTCACGAGCCCCCAGGCCCAGGGGCCTTGGGAGGCTTCGGAGGCGCTGGTGGCTCCTCGGGGACCATCTCCATCTCCGCCAGGGCTGCGGAACGCCTGACCTCTTGAGCCTCCAGGATGCCCCTCATGAGGCGCTAGTACGTGGCAGCCGCGTTCGGCAAGCCATAAGGCATGCGAACGTAGCTGTGGTGTGGACCTTCGCAGCGCCCCACTCGCGAGGGCCAGAGGCGCTCCTGAGATGCGGCTTGGTTGAGCCCTGCTATGTCGATGCAGACGTGCAGCCCACCATCCTTGCCTGGATGGGGGGCCACAGCGGGTAAGCGGCGGCTGCCTCTCATGACTCTTGACTCCTGTAGCTCCTGAATGGCCTGGCTGACGAACTCCTGAGGGTTTGGCGCTCCTTGCCTTGCTCCTTCTTGAGGGAAAAGTGCTTCGAAACACGCCTCCAAATGGTGCCCAAGCGTCTCCCTCGTGACACTGGCGAGGTCGGCGGCCCTCCAGGGGAGATCCCCGAGCCCTGCCCGAGGAGGGCACCACGCGCTCTTCCCTATGTGATGGAAGGAGGTTCCCCCTGAGCAGGCGCGGGCCTTGAGGGGCCTGCCTCCTGAGGGGCTGGGCCGGATGATGTCTTCTTCTTCTTGGGGGCGGTCTCGGCAAGCCTCCTGCTTCCGCGATCTGGGTCTTCCAGTGATGTGGCCTGAAACGCTCGTTCCAGGGAGCACACCGCTTCTTTCTCTTCGCAGGGTACCGTGATGACTCTGCCACTTCCTCGCATCTTGAGGACGTTGTAGCCGTGGTGGGTTACGGCCATGAACTTGGCCAGCGCTGGGTACCCGAGGATGGCGTTGTACGGCAGGCGAATGTGGGCGACGTTGAAGTCGATGAGCTCGGTGCGGTAGTTGTCGCGTGCCCCGAAGGTGACAGGGAGGCGGACCTGCCCAATCGGGACCGTGGAACCGTCGGTGACTCCGAAGAAAGGCTTGGTTGGCTGAAGGTGATTGTAGGGCACTTGGAGATTGTTGAATGTTTCCACGGACAGGACGTTGAGCCCTGCCCCGCCATCGATAAGGGTCCTGGTGACTAGCACGTTGTTGATGATTGGGGAACAAAGCATTGGGAGGACTCCGGCTGTGGCCGCGCACTTGAGCTGATCCGCCGAACTGAACGTGATGGTGCACGCTGACCACCTGAGAGGGCGCGTGGCCTCGAGCTTGCGGAGGACTGCATTTACTTCACGGGTGAACTGCTTAAAGATGCGTTGAGAGGCTGGGGCTTGAGCTCCGCCCAGGATGCAGGCGATCGCACGTGGCTCCTGGAAGCCCCCACCCCCCTCGTCCTGATGACGGTCCTCATTTCTCCTTGGCTGCGGCGGCAGTGGAGGGAGGCCTGCGTTGCCTTGTGGGCGATCCTCGCGAGGCTGATCCCTCCAGCCTCCCCCGTGAGGCGGGTCCTACCAGCGATCCTCGCGAGGTTGGTCGCGCCACCCTTGGCGCGAGCCGCGGTCTTCCCAGCGTCCTGCGTTCCTTCCTCCTCCTCGGCCGTAGTGCCGGTCGCTTCGGTCGGGACGTCGGCCGGTCCTTCCTTCTCGCACGGCTCGGAGCTCTTGGCATTCATTGGTGTTGTGGGTGTGGAGGTCATGGTACACGCAGTACCGACTGCCCTTGGAGGATTCGGGCTGATCTCTGCCCCGCTTGGTGTCTGGTTCTGCCGCGAGCACGATAGCCCCCTTGCGCTTCACATCCTTGGCCTTGGGTTTCTTCTCTTCTGGGTCTGCGGCAGGCAGCTCGAGGAGGGAGAGACGCCCTTCCTCAACCCTGGCGCACTTGGTCGCCAAGTTGAACAGCTCCAAGGAAGTGCACAGGTCTTCATGCATCGCCAGCTCCTCCTTCATCTTGACGTCGTGCACGCCGTCGGAGAAGGCTGAGATGATGGCCTCCTCGGTCACCTTGGGAATCTTGAGGCGTGCGCTGTTGAAGCGCTAGATGTACTTCTGCAGGGTTTCCCCTGGTTGCGGCTTGATACGACGCATGTCGCTCACGGCGGGTGGCCGGTCGTGAGTACCCTGGAAGTTGGCGATGAAGCGGGTGTGCATCTCGTCCCAGGAGGAGATCATGCCTGGGGCTAGGTTCAGGAGCCAGGTGCGGGCCCCGTCCTTGAGCGCCATGGGAAACCAGTTCGCCATGACCTTCTCGTCTCCGTTGGCAGCTTCGATGCCTAGCTCGTAGAGCTAGAGAAACTCTGCGGGGTCAGCCGTACCGTCGTAGCGAGGAGGCAGGTCTGGCTCGAACTTGCCGGGCCACGTGACGCTGCACAACTCGGTGGTGAAGGCACATCAGCCTGCTGTGGCCACGGGAGGCCTTGGGTGACGAAGAGCTTGGTCCTCCGGGTCCCCATGCGCTGCAGCTAGGAGCAGCGCGGGGTCTTGACGTGCTGGAGCAGGAGCGTGGTTGTGACGAACCGGAGTGGGGAGTGCTCGGGCAGCTTCTGGCGGGCGAGGGACTTCTTGGCAGCTCTGCTCTTGCCGCGCTGGCGCCTGATGGAGCGGGTTCCGTCCAGGGGCCACACGCCTTGGGGCCAGGGCGCCTTCTTGAGCGGGAGGCGGCTGAGGCGGCCCCGGAGCTTCATTGCCTCCGCAGGGCGGGGCGCGGTGCAGCGAGAAGGATGGCAAGGGGGAGCCCCCTGCGGCACGGACGAGCTCGGCGACTCGGTCAAGCCATTCTTCATAGACGTCGTCGACAGGACGGTAGCGCAGGAGCTCGTTTGCCGCGATGAGAGCAGCTCGAGACTCCATGGCCGCGCGGGGCGCGCGGGACGAAGAACCAGCTGGGGTGAGCGAGGGTGTGGCAGTGCGGCCGTCCCGCCTCATGGAGCAAGTGGCAATATAAAGTGACGTTCTTTTGCATTAATATTTTGTGCATCCAACCATAAAAGCGCGTGACAACCTCTGCTTCCCTCTGTGAAGGGCCTATCTTTTACTTTATGTCTTTTACTTTATGCAAGAGTCAAGGTGATCTTCACATTTCCCTTTTTCATTTTATCCTTTGGCAAGCACCTCGTGTTGGAAAGATCCTGATATATATATCCAATTGGATGTAAGTTGGCATGAACTATTATTGTTGACATCACCCAAATATGAATATGTTGGGAGGCAACATTATAAGCCCCTATCTTTCTCAGTGTCCGATTAAAACTCCATAACCATAAGTATTGCGTGAGTGTTAGCAATTGTAGAAGACTATATGATAGTTGAGTTTGTGGAGTTTGCTAAATCAAAGCTCTGACATAGACCCTTCCTGAAAATAAGATGAATTGCAATTGTTTGATGACTGAGAATGAAGTTTGCTAGTTTTCAAGAAAGTTTATGGTCTATGCTTCAACATGTGAATTGATTGTTACTTGTTCGTGAGAAGTTTTATGAGATTAACTATTGTTATGACTTATTATCATGCTAGAAAAGGTGGTTGAAATTATCATTGATCAAACTTTTGCACCTTCTAGCATTCACACTTCTTAAATTCTTTCTTTTATCATTTACCTACTCGAGGACGAGCAGGAATTAAGCTTGGGGATGTTGATACGTCTCCAACGTATCTATAATTTATGAAGCATTCATGCTATTATCCTATCTATTTTGAATGATTATGGGCTTTATTATACACTTTTATATTACTTTTGGGACTAACCTATTTACCAGAGGCCCAGCCCATATTGCTGTTTTATTGCCTATTTCAATATTTCGAAGAAAAGGAATATCAAACGAAGTCCAAACCGAATGAAAACTTCAGGAGCGCTATTTTTGGAACGGAAGCAATCCAGGGAGCTTGGAATACAAGCCAGGGAAACTTCGAGGAAGCCACGAGATAGGGGGCGCACCCTCCACCCTCGTGGGCCCCTCGAGGATCCCCCGACCGACTTCTTTCGCCTATATATTCCCATATACCCAAAAAACATCGAAGGAGAAGATAGATCAGGAGTTCCGCCGTCGCAAGCCTCTGTAGCCAGCAGAAACCTCTCGGGAGCTCGTTCCAGCACCTGTTGGAGCGGGGATCCCTAACCGGTGGCCATCTTCATCATCCCGGCGCTCTCCATGACGAGGAGGGAGTAGTTCACCCTTGGGGCTGAGGGTATGTACCAATAGCTATGTGTTTGATCTCTCTCTCTCGTGTTCTCTCCATGGCACGATCTTGATGTATCACGAGCTTTGCTATTATAGTTGGATCTTATGATGTTTCTCCCCCTCTACTCCCTTGTGATGAATTGAGTTTTCCTCTTGAAGTTATCTTATCGGATTGAGTCTTTAATGATTTGAGAACACTTGATGTATGTCTTGCTGTGTTTATCTGTGGTGACAATGGGATATCACTTGATCCACTTGATGTATGTTTTGGTGATCAACTTGCGGGTTCCGCCCATGAACCTATGCATAGGGGTTGACACACGTTTTCGTCTTGACTCTCCGGTAGAAACTTTGGGGCACTCTTTGAAGTACTTTGTTCTGGTTGAATAGATGAATCTGAGATTGTGTGATGCATATCGTATAATCATGCCCACGGATACTTGATTTGACAATGGAGTATCTAGGTGACATTGGGGTTTTTGTTGATTTGTGTCTTAAGGTGTTATTCTAGTACGAACTCTATGATAGATTGAAAGGAAAGAATAGCTTTGTGTTATTTTAGTACGGACTCTTGAATAGATAGAACGGAAAGGATAACTTTGAGGTGGTTTTGTACCCTACCATAATCTCTTCGTTTGTTCTCCGCTATTAGTGGCTTTGGAGTGACTCTTTGTTGCATGTTGAGGGCTAGTTAAATGATCCAATTATGTTATTATCGTTGAGAGAACTTGCACTAGTGAACGTATGAACCTTAGGCCTTGTTTCCTACCATTGCAATACTGTTTGTGCTTACTTTTATCATTAGTTACCTTGCTGTTTTTATATTTTCAGATTACAAAAACCTATATCTATCATCCATATTGCACTTGTATCACCATCTCTTCGCCGAACTAGTGCACCTATAGAATTTACCATTGTATTGGGTGTGTTGGGGACACAAGAGACTCTTTGTTATATGGTTGTAGGGTTGCTTGAGAGAGACCATCTTCATCCTATGCCTCCTACGGAATGATAAACCTTAGGTCATCCACTTGAGGGAAATTTGCTACTGTCCTACAAACCTCTGCACTTGGAGGCCCAACATTTGGGCTGCGATGCCACTGCGCACATGGATACGTTTTCCGCAGTTCTTCACCGACGAGATGCCGCCGAGGAGGCCACTCGAGCTCTGGCTCCAGCACGCTGAGTGCGACACCCCAGCGACGGGAGCGGAGGTCGAGGTCGTCTCCTCGGGCGAGATCTTCATGATCCATGGATGGGGCGAGGTTGCCCGCATCTGCCGCACGGACGGGGACCTCGCCATGCACTTCGCGTACGACGACGCCTCCACAATGTTCTTCAACGTCTTCGACAAGGAAGGCCGCCGTCTTGAATGCTGCTCGGGAGCGGGTCACCAAGCTGGCGGGGTGGCCGGTGCCAGCAGCTCCTCTAGCAGCGGTGGCGCTTGGGAGTCCAGTAGCTCTCCTGAGCCTGACGAGACCCCGGAGACGAGCAACGACAGCTACGTGCCCCCGAGCTCTCGCCACGCTCGGAGCACAGCCAAGGCGTCTGCCTACCGTCGCCGCTGATCTGGATGAGGTCGGCGTCGGCCCCTCGTGGCCCACTATTCAAGATGGCGTCGGCGGCAACGCCTGTAGGCATGGTCTTTGATAGCCCTTTCTTTTGTTTCCTGCAGGAAATCAAGATGAACCCCGTGGGGGTGTGTAAAGAATCTGTGATGTCTTCTGTGTCTATAGTATCCCCATTATGAAATCTATATGCGCATGTCTCGCATCGGCTGAGTCCCCCCTTTCCAATCTCGAGGTAGCCTGGCACTCTACGCGGACGGGTCCCAGTCCCCAGGCAGGCTTCAGCCGTCACTGGTATGCCAGGTCGTGATGCCGTGGTCAAGGCCAGGAGGTGAGCGGCCCGAGGTCCGGTAAGAGCTCCTGAGGCGTGATGCTCAAGAGGTCCCCCTTAGCGTGGAAGCAGCTTCCATCAGGTACGAAAGGTAGGCGTGCAACTAGGTTGGAGGAGCTAGGAGTTAGGTGCCATAGTGCGGGGTTGACTTGAATGTGTGACTTATCTTTAGCGATCCTGGGTCGATTCTTTAGGCCACGCCTGGCCTGCGCGCCGGTGTGATGTTACTACCAGGTCAGGCCGCGTCAGGTCCCTCCCCCTCTCATGCCCTCCTGGGTGCTCTGCGTTCTCGGGTCCCGACTCTCGAGCAAGGCTCGGCCGCCACTGGTATGCCAGGTCGCGATGCCATGGTCAAGGGCAGGGGTGAGGGCTGGAGAGTCAGTAGGAGCTCCTGAGATGCGATGCTCAGGATTCCCCCTTTCACGCACAAGTGGATCACACGAGAGGTGGAATGAGCTAACGGGGCCGCACGTAGCCGATACTCCGAAGATTCCCGCGAGTAAATTGAAGAGGGAAGATAGCCCATAATCGCGTTGGCTAACCAGCGGCGGATTATTCCACGGGAGGACGAAGGCACTAAGGATCTGGCGAGGTGACGTGCGTGGAGCGGACCGCGAGCCAGAGCTCAATCTCTCATATTTTTCAGTCTAGCAGGGACGGACCCGAGCACAAGCGTCGTGCCAATAGGCGGAGTTCCCATAGCGAGGTAGACAAGGGATCAGTTAGTGGCGCAGGACGCTCCAAGACATAAGCATGGAGGCGGTAAACACAGGTAAGTCATGCAAGGAGGCAAACTAGTCTGAATAGATGCTGGAACGACACATGCCACTGGGACGGACCCGAGCGACCCGGGATGATGCAGCCCGAGGGGCGCCCCCATCAGAGCAAGCTAAGATGCAAAAGGATACATGCCGCAGGGACAGGCCCGTGCAGCCTGGGAATGATGCAGCCCGAGGTGGACTCCTAGTTGAATAACTTGGAAAATGTCACCTGATACCATTATCGAAGGGGTGTTGGAGTAGTTGAAGGTGTGTGCCGAAGGGGTGACTCCTCACGAGCCACCAGGGTCCTGAGCCTTAGGAGGCTTCTGGTCCTGGCGGTTCCTGAAGATTTGTCTCCATCTCTGCCAGGACTGCGTGATGCCTGGCCTCCTGAGCCACCAAGATGCTCTGCGTGTGGGGCTGGAGAGTGACAGCTGCGTTCGACAGGCCAAAAGGCATGCGAACGTAGCTGTGTGGGGACCCTCGCACCGGCCAACTTGCGAAGGCCAGAAGTGCTCTTGAGATGTAGCTCTGTTGAGTCCTGGAATGTCAATGCAGACACACAGCCCGTCGTCCTCTCCAGGAAGCGGTGTCCGGAGAGACCAAAACCCACTCCTCCAAGGAGGATGAAGACGAAGAGCAGGATGAGGCTGACAACAACCTTTCCCTGAAGGGGAAGAAGAAGAAGAGGGCGGCCTCCGAAGATCCAGAGGTGGAGGCGCCCAAAAGGGGAAAATATCCCTCCCAGACGGCTCGGATTCAGACACCGAGGCCATCCCCAAGTTGCACCCCAGGCCCAAACCCCTTGCCAAATCGTAAGTATCCGAAGATGTCGTACATAAGTCTAGTTTTGATGATTATGGTATTAACGTTTCGAGTGGTGTAGGCCAGCCC
The DNA here is from genome assembly GCF_018294505.1 of Triticum aestivum. NCBI lineage: Eukaryota > Viridiplantae > Streptophyta > Magnoliopsida > Poales > Poaceae > Triticum > Triticum aestivum. The sequence continues at coordinate 406,152,615 of NC_057797.1, read as the reverse complement.
GCGATCTTCCCCAACAATCATTGGAGGGGAACTCCTTGGATCCGAGGATGACGGAGAGCGAGTCACCTTTGCGAGCCTCCTCGCCTATCGCCAGGGACGCCACATAGGTGTTGTCCTGAAGGGCCTCTCTGGGGCACGAGGTGGTACGGGAAGCCACGAAAACGACACCAGAAGGTAACACTTTGGCTGCCGAAAACACGGGGTTATAATCCCCTCGAGGGCTGACGGCGGGGGTCTAGACCAGTCCGACCACCAGCTGGACACTACTCCGAAAACCCAAATGGCTCCAGAGTCGAGTAAGAAACCCTCCTCGAGGGAGGGGGAGTGCCAACTCCCGTGGCAACCTCTGCTAATCCGGAGGAGCCGAATACACTGACGGAGGCACTACAACGTGCTTCCATCGTGGAGGAGCACCGCACCCTGATGGGTGTGGTGGTTCAAAAGGTTCAGTCCGCCAAAAACGGACTGAACAAGGCCTTCACTAGCCTGCTAACAGGCTTCGAGGTATGCAATGTAATATTCCTGACCGCTTTTCATATGAAAAGATGCACGTGTATAGATAATAGCCCCTGAGACTCTGATCATCCCTTTTGTTAAAAAAAGGGGGGCGGACAGGGGATCAATAATTTTGGCAGGAGCTAATATACTTTCATATGCTGAAATGTAGGCTTCACTATTAGCGGCGACCGCCCAGGCCTCCGAAGTATCCGAACTTAAGAGTAAGCTGGGACTGGCCGATGATGATCTCGTCCACATCAACAAGGGTTTTGATGAGGCGCAGGGTATGTTATTAAAACTTTTCGTTCATGCCTATACATCTGGAGTTAAAGCTCATGCGCTGCTATGTGTATGATTGCAGGTAGCGCAGCTGTGATTGAGGCCCTTAGGGGTGAATTTACCCAGGCCAAGGAGCAGGCAAGGATAAACATGGTGACCGCTGATAAAGCGGCCGATGACTTGAAATCTGAGCAGGTTGTCCGCTGCCAGTACGAGGAGAGGGTGACCGAAGTAGAGCAGGCGCTCAAGGACGCCGCCGACAAGAACAAGTCCCTAGAGGAGAAGAGTAAAGCCCAGCCGACCGACCTTGCCGAGGCCCTTAAAGAGGCTGACGAGGCGCGGGCAAAATCCCAAGCGGCGCGCGAGGAGATTAAGCAAGCCGGACAAATAGCGGCCGGTAAGCCCTTTCTTCTACAGAGTAAATTCGGCAATCAGCCGTATGTTTTACTCATGCAACTGTGGGGGTGCTCCAGATGTCTTTGAGGATCTTCTGAAGAGCGCTGTTGATGCCATGCAGTTCTTCCAGGCCCAGGAGGGGCATGCGACGGAGAAGCAATTCTGGTGCCAGTTCATGGCACGGGAGCGCCCCGCACTGCTGAATGACGATATGGTGCAGTGGGCCGAGCTGTATAGGATGTACGGATCGTCCATGAGGGACATCATAGTCTGGCTGTGGCAAACCGAACCCATTCAGAGCATCTATTTTGGCCTAATGCAACAACTTGTTGATGCGCTGCCCCGTATTGACGCGATCAAGTGGTCGCCATGTATAGAAGGTGTGCGACTGGCCTTTGCCCGTGTCAAGATGCACTAGGCCAAGATGAAGGCCGCCAGCGTGGCCGTTGAAGGTCTGCCCGGAGGCAAGGTCCACCGTACGCCGGAGCGCTATTTTGAAGACGTCCTGGAAGGTGCCCGCTTGATAGAGGGCCAGTGCTCAAAGGACATCTTGTTCGATTGAAGACCACCTTTAGTCAGGATAAGTTGTACTTGCTGTCCCCCTTCAAATTTGGTCGTTGTTGGATCCCTTGCCACCTACATTTTGGAAGAGGACCAGGGCCTCTATAAATAGGACTAACCACCACCGTAGAAGGTAACTCATCTGGGATCGGATCCATTCCACCCTGACCAACCATCACCAGCTCCCCGAGCTGAAGAACACCTCTTCTCAGGAGGTCTTTCTTCTCTTGTACTAGTTCATCCTCAGCCTACAAGGCAATACACCACACCACACTGGAGTAGGGTATTACACCGCAACGGTGGCCTGAACCAGTATAAACTCTTGTGTCTCTTGTTCCTTTAGGTTCGTCGAACTAGGCCTTGAGATCGTGCGCGAGTGAGCTAGAGAGGGAGATATCTTCGTGCGCACCCCAGAGTTCAAACCTTAAGGGTTTTGCCAAAACCCTGTATCCAACACGGCCTCTGTCAATTCCCCAGCCTGATAGCGGCATATGTACCGCACATACATAACTATGCGTTAAAAATACCATGGAATTTTTCCAAATTTTGACATGGCAGTTTTATTAGTGCACATTTACTCTAGAATTTTTTTGAAGGCCATAAGAGGAAGCTATCGCCAGTTCGTCATCAAAGATGCATTGTGTCTTCTTGGAACCATGAGCCTTCTATTGAGTAGCTCCTGTTTGTGAAGGGTGTGTGGCCAAAGTTCGTCAAACAGGCCAATGTTTTTACCACAACATCCTGGTAGCATGCCATTATGTCAAGCAAAGTTTAATGTATTTCTGACCATTTTTAAATTTTTTGGAATTTAAATGCCATGGCACTCCATGCTTGTGTCCAAGCTGTGACACCAATATATTTGAAAATTCCTTCCAATTTACTGCACATGGAATTAACTCGCACACAATCACACAAATATGATTTTTCAAACCGAGCTATTGCATGTACATGTAGTTCAAATTTGAATTACGGTCATTAAATGGCTAGAAAATCACTTAAATGTCTTGAAAAGGTCAAATGACCTCTGAAATTTTCCAAATTTGACATGGCAGTTGTATTAGTGCACGTTAACTGTAGAATGTTTCTGAATGCAATAAGAGGAAGCTATTACCGGTTCGTCATCAAAGATTCATTGTGTCCTCTCAGAACCACAAGCCTTCTATTGAGTAGCTCTGGTCTGTGAGGGGTGTGTGTCCAAAGTTTTGTCAAATAGACCAATTTTTTTACCACAACATCCTGGTGGCATGCCATTACGTCAAGTAAGGTTTAATGTATTTCTGATCATTTTTTAATTTTTTTGGAATTTAAATGCCATGGCACTCCATGCTTGTGTCCAAGTCGTGACACCAATATGTTTGAAAATTCCTTCCAATTTACTGCACATGGAATTAACTCGCACACAAGTACACAAATATTTTCAAACCGTTATGGTCAGCTATTGCATGTACATGTAGTTTAAATTTGAATTGCGGTCATTAAATGGCTAGAAAATCACTTAAATGTCTTAAAAAGGTAAAATGACCCGTGAAATTTTCCAAATTTTGACATGACAGTTGTATTAGTACTCGAAATTTTCTTGTACATTTAAAACACCATCCGTTGCCACTATACCCCAAATTTGTCTTTCACACCTAATACAAAATATCAACAACATCACACCCAGTTTGTTGTAGGGACCGTTTGCGATGAGAATTCGTGGGCCTACTTAAGTCTTCCTCCATAAGCTTCGCTGGCTTTGTCTACTCTAGTGCCGGTCACCACCGAGTCCACGAATCCTAGATCCCCATTCCCGCAACCCCTTCTTGGTAAGAATGACGCCATGGAAATGCTTTGTGAGGGCCCGTACGGTGGCCACTTCCTCCCCGAGCGCGGCCGCTTGCGCTGTGAGCGCGGCCGCCTACGCTGAGAGCGTGGCTCATCCGCCAAGACGGTGTCTGCGACAACAGACAGGGCAGCTGCAGTAGTCGAAACGGCTGTAGCAGCTGCTGCGACTATGGCTGCAAATGCCAAGAGCGCTCGAGCTATCGTCCACACTGCCGATGTCGCCCTGGCCCAGCTCGAGGACACACACACCAAGATATCGTAGGACACCTCGGAACCAAGAATGCAACCCACGTCCGAATAGGCGGCGGAAGCCATGGAGCACCTGTGTCCTCACGAGATCGCCAAGCAGGAGTTGGAGATGCAGGAGGTGGCGGAGATCGAGAAGCGCCAGCAGGAGGGGTTGCGCTGGCTCAGGACGAGGTTGAGAAGAGCCTGTACGTCGAGGAATCGGCGGTGGAGTACCAGCGCGAGCTTTGGCGTAGCCACTACTATGAGTACTACAACCTTGAGGGCGGCACCGAGGACGAGGATGAGGACGATGACATGGTCGACTTCATCCGGGGGGACACGGAGTCCACCAACGGCGGCATGTCACCAGTACAAGTCTCGATGTCTCATCTTACATCGGCGAGGTGTAGGGCTGCGCGGCAACGACTTTGTTAAAATTGTGTGTACTTAGCCTTTGTTTATAATGCTCGTCTTTTGTTAGAGCAATGTTTAGGTCAAGTGGCTCTGTTAATTACTAAACTTGCTCGATTTAGTAACTTTGGTCTCTGTGTTGTAGGCTCTTTTGTGTGCCCAAATTAGCAAGCGATGTGAAATTATGCAATGACGTGGATGAGGACAGTACCCAGGGAAATTTCCACCAATATTTGAATGATCCAACTCATCGCATGCGCGTAAAGAAGAAGAATTATTTGCGATGCACACATTTGTTCAAAGTGATTGGTGTTCGGCGACACCGCCCGCAAAGTTTCCCTCAACATTTCAAAAGTTTTGGCATACCGCCGAAATATCTACCACCCTCCGACCTCCGTTTCTCCCCGACCACAAGTCACATTTCCCCTGTTTCCTTCGTCCTTCCTTCCCAAGCTATAGCCGCTTCCTTACTCTCACCGTCTCGCATCCTACAGCTGGGGTTGCCATGGGCTTCTTCAATGACCTCTCTAGCGGCTCCTCCTCCAACGACGACTCTTCACCACCCGGTATACCTTTCTTCTCTTTTTTGACTGAAAATGGTAGGAGTGGCTCCTACTATGCTATATTAAAATATAACAGGTAATTACAAGGTTGGGAGGAAAGTCCCCTAAAAGGAAAACAAACAAGAAGAGTCTAAAGTGAAATTACAAAAGAAGTGACATAAGCACTCAGATCAGGGGACACTCTGTATCTATGCTTCTCTTCTCTCTCTCGGGTTATGATTTCGAATGAAGGATTTTAACTTGGCGGTTGATTTGAGTCATTTCTTCCTCTTGTAGCTCCCTGGGACCATCAGTTGAAACGAATAGAGCGGGGTGGCTAAAGATGTGCCTGCTCGTTGTCACAATCAATCTCCATGCGTGAAGTTAGTTGCATTTCAATCTGTGGACAGTGGGAGGAAGTTTCTGGCATGTGTAGAGAAGGTTAGCCCCACTTTCATTGTTACAAATCATTTGTTAGATGTGATTCAGACACTGTCACTGTGTTATGTTATTTTGGATGTTAAGGCACACAGTTTGTACCTAGTATCTAAAAATGTTGCAATCTGATCAGCGGTGGCATTAGAAAATTATTTGGCACTGCTTCAGCAGTTTGTGCAACCAACTTTGGTCCACACATCTGAGCAGCCAAGAAGTAAAATACTAAATCATTACGGCACGAAGGAAACTGGGCATCGAAGCAACTAGGTGCTCTGGAGTCCAGTTCCTTGATTTTTTTCTCCGCATCGGCTCGCCAGTGCAGGGGACCGGTGCCAAATGTAGCAACAGTTGTCTTAGCACTGGTTTTGGCATACATAGTGGACAACCTTAGTGCTATTAGTTCCATGTTACTAAACTTGTGCATGTACACACCTGTTAGTATCAATTTGATGTCATCCAAGCACGGTCGCTATGTTGTTGAAGTTATATTTAGTTTTCTCATAAAATGTTCAATTTTTCATTTATAGTACATGACTAAGAACTTGCAGCATTGATGTTTAGAGCTTCTGATGTTTCAAAATTTGGTTGTTGTCTTAGAAGCAATTATTTCATTTGCACATTGATCTTTTTGAGAAGATATGTCACAATTAACCTGTTTCTTCAGTTATTCAAAATATGTATTTGGTGATTTTCTATGTTGCTGGAAACCCATTTCCCCTACAATTGTTACTGATCTATTTTTAAATATTATAGGATGAATGAAAGTGTTCTTACCTGGAGTGGGTTGATCCAGATGTGGCAGCCCGGCTCAGAGAAACTGGAACACCCCGTATTCCAGCCCAGAGATCGAGGTGAAGTCTTCTGGAATACAACACTGCTTAGCATAGAACAAACCAGCTCTCTATTACAACACGAATACGAATACAAGGTATCTGATATTACAATCAATAACAGCGGCACGACGACACTATGCCAACCACAGTTACTCTATGCAAGAAGAATAACAACTTGAGGCAGCAGAACATCTACTGACAGTGGAACAACGAACGACAATGATGGACTCCAATCCGCAGGGACTCTGGCTGGAACGTTTATCCTTGCTCGTGAACACATGAACCACACCAAACAAGCAAGCAAACCAGGCACGACCTACAAACTGGCCTGACACGCCAGGTCAGTACATTGAATGTACTTGCAAGCTCACAATAACCAAAAGCAGTCAAGAAAAACAACATCATGGCCTTAGTAGGTTAAAGCAATCATGAACATGATATTAACAGAACAACATGGCATGCACAAACTGAACATGATACAACTTTAGCATGGCATGAGCATATGAACATGACGATACTGCATGCAATAGGTTAACATGATCATGTACCAACTTACACTTATTCGGCGGTTACCTCGTAACCATCTCATGCATCAACTTACCAACTTCGGTATCCATGATACCACTGTGATCATCTCACGATCTCATAATGATCAACCAACTTCAGTATCCATGATACCTCCATGGTCCTCTCTTGATCACAACCAATCTCTTACTCATCATCGAACCCGGGTTATTATTAATCAAGTTATTATTATTGTTGGCTCATAGTGTGACCGACTATGAACTAGGCCCTTATCCGCGGGCGCGGCTATCGATAGATTTAACACACACTCTGCAGAGGTTAGCACACTGTACCCACACCACCGAACCCATGGCCTCACGCTCCCATTCTGGCGGACCAACGGCATTCCGAAAAACCCGATCTACTGCCCATGACACTCTCCCGGCCACTCCGACTAACTCCCCTTTGGGCTAGGTCATGGGTGGCCCCGTGCCTACCAAAGGCATCAACGACCACCATCGTGGAAAAACATAAATGGTCCCAAATGGGGACAAGGTACCTTACAACAATGGAGGGCACACAAGGCTTATGTCCGCCTACCTGATCGGGGTAGCGCACGTGCATAACCTTCCCTTGTTGGAGGCACCAGCGAGAGGCATGACAATAGACCGCATTAAGGTCATTCCCATAAAAGGCAAATGTGGTTGCACTGGTCAGCTCGATTTGGTGGCACCATGACTCAGCCAACAGTTGTTCAAGTTCATTATTATCCGGTTAAACTTGAATGCAATAAGCTGAGCCATAATAAAATAACATGATGCAACTACAATGCATGAACATGATATCAACATAAGCATGAAGGTGCAAGATAATCATCGAGCATGACCACAATGAAGCATTTAACCAAATGAGCATGGCATACCGACGAGCATAACCTTACACATGAGCATAGCATGACCACTAGCATCATAAAGAAATGCCATGCAAGAACTTAACCAGAATACTACCAAGTAAGCATATAACCAACTGGATGCAAAGTAACATGCATAGCAACGGTACTAAATAACAGACAGTAAACATGCATTAGACTGAACATCACTACTACCAGCATGTACTACTACCAAGCATGACATGTGAACATGATACTAGCAAGTAGTACAAGGTAACAAGATGCATCAGAACATAGCATGAAGGTGAACATGAAACCACGAGCATAACCGAAACAACGACAGTAGTAGCAAACAAGCAGAGAGATAGCGAGCAAACTTTTATTAAATATTCAAGTAGAAACCATGACTACTGCATGGCAATCATGCAAGTGGCTGTTGTGGCTTGCCTGGGGGTGACGGAGACTCCTGGAAGAAGTGCGGTGAAGCCGCGGAACGAAATGCCAGAAGGTTCTCTCTCGGAGGGGGAAGATTAGAGGCAAGGGCATAATGCTCATTTTCACTATGGGGCCACCTATTTAAAATGTTACCAACAGAAAGATCTCGACGAGAAGAAGAAGGGAGCGTTTGTTTCACCTCAATAGGAGTTACGGTTGCGGAGTTATGAGGTGTAGAAGATCAGGGACCTATCTGTGAATATTTTCATCACCAACGGGTCCTTGGGAGGAAAAAGTGAAAGCACATAAGGAGGAATATGTTTTCCGAAAGATAAAGTGTATTCTGAACCGAAATAGATTAAAAATCTGTTTTCGGAGCAGAAAAGCGCACCTGTGGGAAACCCGTCTCCACTTATCCACATGGACCCGTGGCTGGAGCCACTTCCAGGCGGGGCCCAGGTGCAAGGGAGGGGGCACGGGAGCTCGTCTCCTTCCTCCCGCTCCCGTGCTCCTATTCGGGACAGAGCAGGAGGAAGGGAATGGAAGAGGCCAAGGGGCCGGCCGGCTCTGGCTATCCCCGGCCCAGCCGAGGGCACCGGCGGGACCGCAGGGCTGCGCCACGCCCGTTCAGAGGCAGCAGAGGCGCCAGGGCGGCCTGGAACAGCAGCAACGGAGGGCGACCTGAGGAGGATAGGAGGTGGCGAGAGATGGAGGATGCCGATGATGCGGGGTGCTCCGGTGAGGGCTAGAGGGGTGGGGCGGCTCAGCGGGACGAGAGGGAGTCGGTTGACGTGGTAGGAGGAGGAGAGGAGGCTCGGGGTGGTCGGAACCAAGCCGTGGCCGAGCTGGCCATCGTGGACGGCGATGAACTCCAGCTAGATTAGGTGACTTCGGGGGCAAATGAGGAAGGGGAGAGGCTTGGGAGCTGCAGAACACCTCGAGGGTCCTTATATAGGCCGCGGAGGAGGCTTCGAGAGCTCACGGGTGAGCTCAAGCAGTGCTGTAGCGACCAGACCTCAAACAGTCTGATCTCTGTGCTTAGTGTCATCCCTGGATCAGTAATGCTGACACCACACAGTACTTAGAGGATTTCTAACAGAGTAGCAATCACACACTTATTACATCCAATGTCTCAAAAGAGAACTTATTGAAATAAATATGGCTTAAGGCCATCTAAAACGATAACAGCGGAAGGCTTGGAAGATAAGCGAGTCCATCAACTCCAATGGCATCACTGAGTATAGAACCACGACCTAAAAGCACCTTACTCGTCGTCTGAAAAGTCTGCAACATGAAACGTTGCAGCCCGAAAACGGGTCAGCACATGGAATATGCTGGCAATGTAACACATAGAGAGTAACAATGGAGATTGGCTATACTACATGCATATTTGGCTGGTGGTAAAGCTCTATGGTTACAATTTTTGCATAAAGCCAATTTTTCCCTACTGCAAAGGAATAAATTTATTTAACTATCATGGTGGTTGTTAAACAATGAGAATGGTTGACAGCATCCTCAATCCCAATTAAAAGTACTCATTAAAACCCAACAATATTGATTATAGTAACATGATGAGATTCACATGATAATCAAGTACTAGATACTCAAGATGTCCATAACCGGAGACACGGCTAACCATGATTAGTTTATACACTCTGCAGAGGTTTGCGCACTTTCCCCACATGACTCGATCGCCTCCGCTTGGTTTCCCGCACTACATGGTGTTTGAGAAACGGATGACCGAGACATAGTCTTTCAGAAGCACTAGCACCTTACATGAGGGGTAGACCATACCAACCTACATCCCCTACATCTGCTAGTCCACCCTGTAAGAGTTCGCACAACTTAGTCAACTATGCTAGAGCCCATAATAGCATGTGGCTGCACACGGAAGTTTCTAGTTTGAATAATCTCATGATCCCTTTGAGTCTGGGTGGCGGTCCGAAGAAATACAGGCAAGTCCTGCTAGAAAACAGGTGCCTCAGTCCACCCAGATGTGTGTTTAAGTTGCCACCTTAAATAAACCAGTAATTAACAATATCACATCTGTCATGGATATTCACTCACCCAATCCACGTCTACTAGCATAGCATGGCATAACAAGCAAACGTAGAAGTAACTCCCAAAGGTTTGATAATAAAACAGGTGATAGGTACTACCTCATCTACTTACCATCCCACAATTTAATTTGATCCTAAACATGCAATGTTTGAGGATAGATCTAATGCATAAAAACTGGGTAGTAGAAAAAGTATGATCAAGTGTTACTTGCCTTGCTGATGATCTGCAAAACCTAGAGACTCGAAGTAACAGGAGGCGCACTCCGGGTATTCTATCGCAGACAAACAAACAAGCATACAATAAGTACTCATCTAATGCACAGGTAAAACTCGAACAAAAGATTCAACCAGAATATTCAACTTAAGAACTCCGGTTTGCAAAAAGAATCGAATAGAATAAAGCAACGAAAGTCAAACGGCGAAAGAAAACAACTACGTTTTACTAATCTGGATCTAAGTCAAATTTTATAGAAGCAAAAACTTGTTTAAGTAGATTAGTAGGAAAGAGGGTTTCGAGACGAAACTCCAGGCGCTTGAATCGCCTGATTCCGATAAACGAGCGAAACGTTATACTAAAACGAAAATCGGATCAGGAATCGCGATCAGAAAATAACCGCGGAAAATCCGAGAAAAAGAAGAACGACGAACAGATTAACGAACGAACGTTCGTTAATTCAACAAATCTGACGAAAATCGTTCGCTAAGACGAACTAACGGACGAACGTCCGCTAATTAACCTAAACCGGAAAAAAAACCGAAGACTAAAATAAAACGAATCTGGCGGGCTAGGGCGGCGGGGTCCCGCGCTTTATATAGCGCCCCCGAGCGGAGTCCCGCTCGGGTAAGGCCCGGAGTCGGCGCGCGTTTTTTTTTAAACATTACGCTCGGTAGAAAAATAAAAAGAAATACTAAACGGACTCCAAAAATCCCGAAATAAATTTTCCCCAACTTCTAAAATCAAGCCGGACTAGATGAACATTTATTTGGGGCCTAAATGCAATTTTGAAAAATGCGCATTTTCCTAAATTCAAATAAAAAGCGAAAAACTCCAAAATAAAGCTTATTTGATTTTTTTATTAAATCTTCATTATTTCTTTATTTTGGGAAAGTCATTTTATCCCCTCTCTGAATTTTTGGTAGTAGAAATAATTGAAGATAAAATAAATAAAATCAATGATCCTATTTTCAAAATTTGAGAAAAACTCCAAATATGAAAATAACGAAATTCCCAACTCTCTCGGAGGGTCCTTGAGTTGCGTATAATTTCTAGGATCAAGCCAACAATGCAATAAAAATATGATATGCATGATGATCTAGTTATAACATTCCAAATTGGAAATTTGGGATGTTACAAACCTACCCCCCTTAAGATGAATCTCGCCCTCGAGATTCGGGTTGGCTAGCAAATAGGTGAGGGTGGTCCTTGAGCAGATCTTCCTCTCACTCCCAGGTGGCTCCACTGAACTTTGCAAAACTTGATAACCTTGCTGCGGGTAACTCTGCTGGCATAATCCAAAATCTTAACAGGTTTCTCTTCATAGGTCAGATCTTCCTTCAACTGAATCGTTTCCAATGGCACCGTATCTCTCAGTGGTATATCGGCCATCTCTGCGTGACACTCCTTCAACTGTGAAACATGGAACACATCATGGACTCCTGACAATCCCTCAGGTAATTCCAACTTGTAGGCTACTTCTCCCATGCGTTCCAAAACCTTGTATGGCCCCACAAAACGTGGCGCTAACTTTCCCTTAACTCCAAAACGTTTAACTCCTCGAAGTGGAGATACTCAAAGATAAACTCTGTCTCCGACTTCGTATTCTGTCTCCTTGCGTTTCGAATCTGCATAGCTCTTTTTCCTTGACTGTGCTACCTTGAGCCTGTCGCGAATCAACTTTACTTTCTGTTCACACTCCTTAATCAAATCTGGTCCAAACAACTGGCGGTCTCCAACCTCATCCCACAACAACGGGGTTCTGCACATCCTTCCGTACAAGGCTTCGAAAGGGGCCATCTTCAAACTGGACTGATAGCTGTTGTTCTAAGAAAACTCCGCGTATGGTAGGTTGTCATCCCAACTTGATCCATAATCGAAAACACAAGCTCTAAGCATATCCTCCAAAATCTGATTGACTCTCTCGGTCTGTCCATCTGTCTGTGGGTGGAAAGCTATGCTAAACTCCAGCCTGGTTCCCAATGTTTCGTGCAACTGCTTCCAGAACTTTGAGGTGAATTGGGTTCCTCTATCTGGTACGATACTCCTCGGAACTCCATGCAAACATACGATCCTCGTCATGTATATCTTAGCCAATTTGGCACTGCTGTAGGTAGTCTTTACTGGGATGAAATGAGCTACCTTCGTCAAACGATCGACTACAACCCAAATCGAGTCATAGCCTGAACGTGTCCTAGGCAATCCCGTGATGAAATCCATACCTAGTTTGTCCCACTTCCATTCGGGTATAGGTAATGGCTGCAATAATCCAGCTGGCTTCTGATGTTCTGCTTTCACCCTCTGACAAACATCACAAACTGCTACATACTCTGCGATATCCTTCTTCATTCCGGTCCACCAGAATGTTTCCTTCAAATCCAAATACATCTTTGTATTTCCGGGGTGGATCGAATATGGTCAATCATGTGCCTCTTGCAGAATCAACTTCCTGATCTCCGGGTCATTGGGCACATAAACACGGTCCTCAAACTGTAGGGTATCGTACTCATCCTCATGAAATCCCTTAGCCTTTCCTTTGCTCATCCGTTCCTTAATAGTGGCAACCTCCATGTCTGCCTTTTGAGCTTCTCTGATTTTATCCATCAACGTAGACTGAATCTCCAATGCTGCTACATAGCCTCTCGGAACTATTTCCAAACATAAATCTCGAAGGTCCTCGGCTAACTCCTTGGGTATTTCTCCCGTCATTAGAGTATTGACATGGCTCTTGCGGCTCAATGCGTCTGCTACAACGTTAGCCTTCCCGGGGTGATAATGCAATCTCATATCATAATCCTTAATAAGTTCCAACCATCTCCTCTGTCTGAGATTTAATTCCTTCTGCGTGAAGATGTACTTCAAACTCTTGTGATCCGTGTACACCTCACAATGATTTCTAATGAGAAAATGTCTCCACGTTTTCAGTGCATGCACTACGGCTGCTAACTCCAAATCATGAGTAGCATAATTCAACTCATGGGGCTTAAGCTGTCGTGAAGCATACGAAACAACTCTACCCTCCTGCATAAGCAATGCTCCAAGTCCTCTACGTGAAGCGTCGCAATACACTTCATAATCCTTAGTCTGATCCGGCAGAATAAACACTGGTGAGGTAACCAAACGTTTCTTCAACTCTTGGAAGCTAGCCTCACACTCCTCAGTCCAAATGAACTTAGTATCCTTCTTCAACAATTCTGTCATAGGCTTCGCAATCTTCGAGAAATTTTCAATGAATCTTCGGTAGTATCCTGCGAGTCCAAGGAAACTCCTGATCTCTCCAACTGTGGTTGGTGCTTCCTAGTTTGTCATAGTGACGACTTTAGTGGGGTCTACTGCGATACCTTCTCCGGATATAACATGTCTGAGAAATCCAACTTCCTTCAACCAAAACTCACACTTGCTGAACTTGGCATATAGCTGATGTTCCCTGAGCTTCTCGAGTACAAATCACAAGTGCTCCTTGTGTTCCTCTTCATTCTTCGAGTAAACCACAATATCATCAATGAACACCACGACAAACTTATCCAAAAACTCCATAAACACCTTGTTCATCATGTTCATAAAATAGGCTGGGGCGTTAGTCAGACCAAATGACATAACGGTATACTCATACATGCCGTACCTGGTGGTAAAAGCCGTCTTTGGTATATCTTGCTCCCGAATCTTCAACTGATGGTACCCTGATCGCAAATCGATCTTGGAAAACACCTTAGCTCCTGGCAACCGATCAAACAGATCATTGATCATTGGTAGTGGGTACTTGTTCTGGATGGTTACTTCATTCAATCCGCGATAATCAACAACCATTCTTAACGATCCATCCTTCTTCTCCACTAGAAGTACTGGCGATCCCCAAGGCAAAGAACTTGGGCGAATAAAACCTTTATCCAACAACTCCTTAATCTGCTTCTTGATTTCCTCCAAATCCTAGGCTGGCATCCTGTACGGTCTCTTGGATATAGGTCCAGTGCCTGGCAGTAGCTCAATTAAGAACTCAATGTATCTATCCAGTGGCATGCCTAGCAACTCTTCTAGAAATACATCGGGAAAAATCCCTTACCACTGGTACTTCCTCCTGCACAACTCCTGATAAGGAATTTACATGTGCTCTCCTCGGCTCATGCCGTGATACATACTTGATCCTTATCCCTTCTGGGTTGTAAGTAAAATTGTCTTACTGGCGCAATCAATGTTCCCTCCATACTTCGATAACCAATCCATGCCTAATATCACATCCAAACCTTGCGATTCCAAAACTATTAGGTCCGAGGGAAATACATGGTGTCCAATCCTTAATGGCAGTCGATCACACCATTTACTAGTTGTATACTCTGCTCCGGGTGAGGTTACTAGCATGGGTGACCTAAGTGCTTGGGTTGGCAATTTATATTTATCCACAAATCCCCTTGATATGTATGAATGCGATGCACCAGTATCAAAAATAACAACTGCAGTAAATGCCTTAACCAAAAACTTACCTATTACTGCATCTGGCTGAGCTTCAACCTCCTCCACGGTAACGTGATTCACTTGCCCCCTGTTGAAAGGGTTCGGCTTCTTTCCTGAGCTTCCATTGCCATTTCCATTTTGGCCTTCAGGACAATCATTTGCATAATGCCCCGTCTTGCGGCACTTATAACAGGTGATGTGGCTCAGGTCTGCTTTGGATGGTGTTGACGGGGTGGTGCGGCTTTGTCAATTACTTCCTCCATTCCCGTTCCCATTCTTTGTGCCATTGTGATTGTGCGAGCTTCCTCCTCCATGAGTATGCTGAAAATGTCCTCCTGACTTTGGGGTAAAGCGTGGCTTCTGCTGAGCTCCAGAATTATACTTCCCCTGTGCATACTTCCTCTTACGATTACCAATCTGCTGCTGCTTCCCTTCAATCATAAGAGCACGATCTACTAACTCCTGGTAGTTATTGAAAGTGGCTACCATCAACTGCATGCTCATCTCATCATTCAGTCCTTCTAGAAACTTTTCGTGCTTAGCTGCATCCGTAGCAACGTCATCTGGGGCATAACGTGCTAGCTTACTAAAATCATCCACATACTGGCCAACTGTCCGTCCTCCTTGGCGTAAGTTGCAAAACTCACGCTTCTTCATGGCCATAGCTCCGGCTGAAACATGGGCAGTTCGAAAAGCTTGCTGAAACTGATTCCATGTGACAGTGTCTACAGGGTAAGTGGCTGTAAAATTCTCCCACCATGCTGCTGCGGGTCCGTCAAGCTGATGCGCGGCAAACTTCACCTTCTCTCCGTCGGTGCATCCTGCAGTGGTCAACTCCCTCCCTATCTTACGGAGCCAATCATCTGCTACTATTGGCTCGGTGCTACTGGAAAACACCGGCGGGTTCAACCTTAAGAAACATGCCAGATGGTCAACAGGTGGTGGTGGTGGTGGTGGGTTGTTGTTGTTGCCTTGGTTCTGTACCAATGTTTGAATCAAGGTATTCTGCTGCTGAATCAACTGAGTGATCTCTGGCGGGAAAACAAACTCGGGGTCGCGTCTCGAAGGCATCTGAGGGTTTAAAGGGGAGAGTTAAGAATAGAATGAGGTCTAGTGAGAAAACACTACCCATATGCACATGAGGCAAAAGCACACAATATCATTCCAATCAATTCAAACAAGGGCATACACTGGTCTAACTATCGTTACATAAGTGCTGGGATTAAAACTAGTTAAATGGTGGAAAATTCTACTACTGTTATGGTGGTCAACTAGAAAAACTGCTCCGATGCAGATTCCATGATATCTGCTCCAGCTTCATCAACATAGTCATCATCGCTATCGTCCGGATCCGAGTCGATGTCGTCGATGATGATATAATTATCCGGACAGGTAGGTTCATCCTCTTCTCTTTTGGGTGCTGAACCTCCCATGAATACTCCAATCTTCTCCTTAAGGTCACCGTTATGTCTTACTAGAGCGATGATTTCTTCCATATAGTCTTTACGCGTAGCCTTGAGTTCTGCTTCTAACTCCTTGATCCTGGTCATAGCCCTCTGTAGCTCCTCCATATCTGCGCACATCTGGTTCTCCTGGCGTCGGATGTGTTGGTTTAACTCCTGAATGTAAGCTGCGATGGATCTGTCCCTCCTGGTGGCGATCATCTCCCAATGCTCATCTCGGCGCCCACAAATCTGGTAGATAGTATTCTTGAGATCATTGCGATAAACTTCTCCAATTCGTCCCATGGCGATGTGAGCTGCCATGCTCTTTCCTAGGCTCCATGTTGGTACATCAAAGGTAAACTCTATTGGCTCCGTGACTGGTGCAAACGTCCTTCCTGGAATGTAGACTTGAATCCTCCAGTGCTCCTCTTCGGGTAAAGTGGCGTTGAAAGTTCCAGTGAAGCTTGGTACTCCTATGTTCAGATATCTAGCGGCTTCCTTCAAGTGACATCCAAAAGGTGAATTCTCATCTGGTTGTGCGAACTTGATCCTTGCATCCGCCATCGTAAAGAATAGAAAAGATGAGGAGTCAGAATGAGAAGAAAGAGTAGTGATCTAGGGCTTAAGCTTAGTGGCCGTGTCCTACAGTCAGCGTGTGCTCTGATACCACCTTGTAGCGACCAGACCTCAAACAGTCTGATCTCTGTGCTCAGTGTCATCCCTGGATCAGTAATGCTGACACCACACAGTACTTGGAGGATTTATAACAGAGTAGCAATCACACACTTATTACATCGAATGTCTCAAAAGAGAACTTATTGAAATAAATATGGCTTAAGGCCATCTAAAACGATAACAGCGGAAGTCTTGGAAGATAAGCGAGTCCATCAACTCCAATGGCATCACTGAGTATAGAACCACGACCTAAAAGCACCTTACTCGTCGTCTGAAAAGTCTGCAACATGAAACGTTGCAGCCCGAAAACGGGTCAGCACATGGAATATGCTGGCAATGTAACACATAGAGAGTAACAATGGAGATTGGCTATACTACATGCATATTTGGCTGGTGGTAAAGCTCTATGGTTACAGTTTTTGCATAAAGCCAATTTTTCCCTACTACAAACGAATAAATTTATTTAACTATCATGGTGGTTGTTAAACATTGAGAATGGTTGACAGCATCCTCAATCCCAATTAAAAGTACTCATTAAAACCCAACAATATTGATTATAGTAACATGATGAGATTCACATGATAATCAAGTACTAGATACTCAAGATGTCCATAACCGGAGACACGGCTAACCATGATTAGTTTATACACTCTGCAGAGGTTTGCGCACTTTCCCCACATGACTCGATCGCCTCCGCTTGGTTTCCCGCACTACATGGTGTTTGAGAAATGGATGACCGAGACATAGTCTTTCAGAAGCACTAGCACCTTACATGAGGGGTAGACCGTACCAACCTACATCCCCTACATCTGCTAGTCCACCCCGTAAGAGTTCGCACAACTTAGTCAACTATGCTAGAGCCCATAATAGCATGTGGCTGCACACGGAAGTTTCTAGTTTGAATAATCTCATGATCCCTTTGAGTCTGGGTGGCGGTCCGAAGAAATACAGGCAAGTCCTGCTAGAAAACAGGTGCCTCAATCCACCTAGATGTGTGTTTAAGTTGCCACCTTAAATAAACCAGTAATTAACAATCTCACATCTGTCATGGATATTCACTCACCCAATCCACGTCTACTAGCATAGCATGGCATAACAAGCAAACGTAGAAGTAACTCCCAAAGGTTTGATAATAAAACAGGTGATAGGTACTACCTCATCTACTTCCCATCCCACAATTTTATTAGATCCTAATCATGCAATGTTTGAGGATAGATCTAATGCATAAAAACTAGGTAGTAGAAAAAGTATGATCAAGTGTTACTTGCCTTGCTGATGATCCGCGAAACCTAGAGACTCGAAGTAACAGGCGGCGCACTACGGGTATTCTATCGCAGACAAACAAACAAGCATACAATAAGTACTCATCTAATGCATAGGTAAAACTCAAACAAAAGATCCAACCAGAATATTCAACTTAAGAACTTCAGTTTGCAAAAAGAATCGAATCGAATAAAGCAACGAAAGTCAAACGGCGAAAGAAAACAGCTACGTTTTACTAATCTGGATCTAAGTCAAATTTTACAGAAGCAAAAACTTGTTTAAGTAGATTATTCGGAAAGAGGGTTTCGAGACGAAACTCCAGGCGGTTGAATTGCCTGATTCCGATAAACGAGCGAAAAGTTATACTAAAACGAAAATTGGATCAGGAATCGCGATCAGAAAATAACCGCGGAAAATCCGAGAAAAAGAAGAACGACGAACAGATTAACGAACGAACGTTCGTTAATTCAACAAATCTGACGAAAATCGTTCGCTAAGACGAAATAACGGACGAACGTCCGCTAATTAACCTAAACCGGAAAAAAAACCGAAGACTAAAATAAAACAAATCTAAAAAAACTGTAAAGAAAAACCGCCCGGTTTTTAAGAAAACCGGCAGCGCGCGAATCGAGGCGGCGACGAACCTCGGGATGCGGGGCGGCGGCTCCGGCGGCGGCGGCGGGCGGCAGCGGCGGTGGCGGCAGCGGCGGCGGATTAGGGTTAGGGTTTGGCGTGGGCCGGCGGCGGCGGATGGGCTGGCGGCGGGGCGGATCTGGCGGGCTAGGGCGGTGGGGTCCCGCGCTTTATATAGCGCCCCGAGCGGAGTCCCGCTCGGGTACGTCCCGGAGTCGGCGCGCGTTTTTTTTAAAACATTATGCTCGGTAGAAAAATAAAAAGAAATACTAAAGGGACTCCGAAAATTCCGAAATAAAATTTCCCCGACTTCTAAAATCAAGCCGGACTAGATGAACATTTATTTGGGGCCTAAATGCAATTTTGAAAAACGCGCATTTTTCCTAAATTCAAATAAAAAGCGAAAAACTCCAAAATAAATCTTATTTGATTTTTTATTAAATCTTCATTATTTCTTTATTTTGGGAAAGTCATTTTATTCTCTCTCTGAATTTTTGGTAGTAGAAATAATTGAAGATAAAATAAATAAAATCAATGATCCTATTTTCAAAATTTGAGAAAAACTCCAAATATGAAAATAACGAAATTCCCAACTCTTTCCGAGGGTCCTTGAGTTGCGTAGAATTTCTAGGATCGAGCCAACAATGCAATAAAAATATAATATGCATGATGATCTATGTATAACATTCCAAATTGGAAATTTGGGATGTTACAAGTGCACTAATGGTGGACAGAGGACAGACGGGGCACATGAACGATGATGGCGATCATACCACAACGATGCAGGGCGTGGTAGCGATGCAGGATGATGCAGACGAGCACGGGCTAGCTACTAGACATGGTTTGGCATCGAGACGCCGAGGGAGACGACAGAAACAGGGGCAAGAACGATCCAGGGCATGCAATTAGGCATGACGCAAGCATGATCACCACGTGCACTAGAGCAAATAGCTTGTTTTGGCCGGAGCAACTGTGTCTAGTAGAATTCCCATGATACCCTGAGTTCAACATTTTGGACGCAAGGTGTTTGATGTGAATTGTGAGAGCTAGAACAATGCAATGACTCCGGCTTTGGCACAGCACGATCAACCACTAAGGTGATGCTGATTACCAAAAATGAGCTTAAGAGTACAAGTTTAGAGGGTACTTGTTGTAGAAACCACTATAATGGCCAGAATTAGAGATTTGCATGATGCACTCAAGATGCAAGTTGAGCTGAAATTGGGCATGGCCCAATGATTCGAAGATATGAAGATGCCCAAAAAGTTTCAGGCCATTTGGATGAACCAAAATAGCAGTTGCTTCACAAAGCATCTCTCAGGGCAGAAACTTGGAAAAATTGCACCGGGCAAATGGATTGATGAATTGAGCCGAAACTTGGTGGAGAGAGTTTATATGGATAGGAGAATGTCCTGGTAAATTTTAAGCTTAAATGAAGAAAGATAAAATATGGTTGCTTCACAAACTGAAAATCTGACCAGATGCAAAGATTTGGAGCTGGGCTCACATAGATGAGTTACATGAGCTCATATTTGGTGGAGAGTGATTATTTGATCATATGAAGGACCTTGCAAAATTTCAACTCATTTGGATATGCCTAGCTAGTACTTCCTTCACAATGACTTCCCTAAGGCAGGAACTTTGAAAATTTGCTCAGGAATATTTACTAGGCAACTTGAGTTGAATTTTGGCATGGGGCAATGATATGGACAGGAAAAAATGTCCAAAAACATTGGGATCAATTGAGCAAACATAAATGACACTTCCTTCTCAAACCACCACTCAGGGCAGAATCAGAAAAGGAATATTTGTGATGGGGCCGCGCTAGGTGGTGGACGGCGGTCGCCGCGCATGGTTCTTGCTTCTTGTAGCTCCTGAGTGGTCTTGATGATGAACTCCTGAGTGCCAGGCGCTCCTTGATGACCCGCAAGTATACGGGATAATTGTAGCCACTTTCGATAAGTAAGAGTGTCAAACACAACGAGGAGCTAAAGGTAGAACAAATACTCTCTCATGTCCTATCGGCCACTGATACGACTCTATGCACGCTTGACGTTCGCTTTACCTAGAACAAGTATGAAACTAGAAGTACTTTGTAGGTGTTGTTGGATAGGTTTGCAAGATAATAAAGAACACGTAAATAAAATCTAGGGGCTGTTTAGATAAAGAAGCAATAAAGTAAAAATAGTGAGTGTGTAAAAGTGGTGGTAGGAGTTGTGAAATTGTCCCTAAGCACTTGACTACGTTACTAGACCGGTAATCACTATTGCAATTCTATTTGAGGGAGAGGCATAAGCTAACATACTTTCTCTACTTGGATCATATGCACTTATGATTGGAACTCTATCAAACATCCGCAAATACTAAAGATTCATTAAGGTAAAACCCAACCATAGCATTAAAGTATCAAGTCCCCTTTATCCCATACGCAAACAACCTACTTACTCGGGTCTGTGCTTCTGTCACTCACGCCACCCACCATAAGCAAATCATAAACATATTGCAAACCCTACAGCGGGAATCCCTCATGCTTGTGCGACATAGAGGGCACAATAGGACAACACCAATAATAAAACATGCAACTCAAACCAATCATAGCAATTCATCAATCACCAATAGGACAACGAAAATCTACTCAGACATCATAGGATGGCAACACATCATTGGATAATAATATGAAGCATAAAGCACCATGTTCAAGTAGAGGGTACAGCAGGTTGCGGGAGAGTGGACCGCTGGATATAGATGGGTGAAGGTGATGGAGATGTTGGTGAAGATGACGGCGGTGTTGGTGAAGATCGCGGTGATGATGATGGCCCCCGGCGGTGTTCCGGCGCCACCGGAAGCAAGGGGGAGAGAGCCCCCCTTCTTCTTCTTCTTCTTCCTTGACCTCCTCCCTAGATGGGAGAAGGGTTTCCCCTCTGGTCCTTTTCTCCCATGGCGTGGGAGGGGCGAGAGCCCCTCCGAGATTGGATCTATCTCTCTGTTTCTGCGTTCTGGAATTCTGCCCTGGCACCGTTTCTTTTATATGTGGAGATCCGTAACTCCGATTGGATTGAAACCTTCGCCTAGATCGTTTTCCAAAAGATAGCTTTCTTGCGGCCAAAGAAGGGCATCAACCGCCTTACGGATGGCCCACGAGGGTGGGGGCGCGCCCACTTTAAGTGGGCGCGGGCCCCTATGTCGTGGCCACCTCGGGCATCGTATCACGTTGATTCTTCCTCCCAAAAATCACAAATATTCCAAAATAATTCTCCGTCCGTTTTTGTCACGTTTGGACTCCGTTTGATATGGGGTTTCTGCAAAACATAAAACATGCAACAGACGGAACTGGCACTGGGCACTGGATCAATATGTTAGTCCCAAAAAATAGTATAAAAAGTTGCCAAAAGTATATGAAAGTTGTAGAATATTGGCATGGAACAATCAAAAATTATAGATTCGACGGAGACGTATCGGCATCCCCAAGCTTAATTCCTGCTCGTCCTCGAGTAGGTAAATGATTAAAAAGATAATTTTTTATGTGGCATGCTACCTAGCATAATCTTGATCATATTCTAATCATGGTATGAATATTAAGATACGAGTGATTCAAAGCAATAGTCTATCATTTGACATAAAAACAATAATACTTAGGGCATCCCAACAAACAATCATGTCTTTCAAAATATCAATGCTTCAGAAAGTTATCCCTACAAAATCATATAGTCTGGTATGCTCCCTTTTCTTAACACAAGTTACCCCTCATGCCTATCCCGGTGTCAGCCAAGCAATTGTTTCATACTTTAGTATTCTCAAACTTTTTCAACCTTCACGCAATACATGAGCGTGAGCCATGGATATAGCACTATGGGTGGAATAGAATATGATAGTAGAGGTTATGTGGAGAAGACAAAAATGGAGAAAGTCTCAGATCGACGCGGCTAAACAACGGGCTATGGAGATGCCCATCAATTGATGTCAATGCGAGGAGAGGGATTCCCATGCAACGGGTGCACTAGAGCTATAAGTGTATGAAAGCTCAAACTGAAAACTAAGTGGGTGTGCATCCAACTTGCTTGCTCATGAAGACCTAGGGCATTTGAGGAAGCCCATCGTTGGAATATACAAGCCAAGTTCTATAATGAAAATTCCCACTAGTATATGAAAGTGACAATATAGGAGACTCTCTATATGAAGAACATGGTGCTACTTTGAAGCACAAGTGTGGAAAAAGGATAGTAACATTGCCCCTTTTCTTTTTCTTTTTTTCTTTTTTGGTGGGATTCTTTGCCCCCCTTTTTTATTGAGGCTTCTGTGGCCTTTCCCTTTTTTTCTTTTTTTCATGGGGCAATGCTCTATAATGATGATCATCACACTTTTATTTACTTACAACCCAATATTACAACTCAATACTAGAACAAAGATATGACTCTATATGAATGCTTCCGGTGGTGTACCGGGATGTGCAATGATCTGGCGTAGCAATGACATCAAAAAGCAGACAAGCCATGAAAACATCATGCTAGCTATCTTACGATCATGCAAAGCAATATGACAATAAATGGTCAAGTCATGTATATGATGATGATGGAAGTTGCATGGTAATATATCTTGGAATGGCTATGGAAATGCCATGATAGGTAGGTATGGTGGCTGTTTTGAGGAATATATAATGAGGCTTATGTGTGATAGAGCATATCGTATCATGGGGTTTGGATTCACCGGCAAAGTTTGCACCAACTCTCGAGGTGAGAAAGGGTAATGCACGGTACCGAAGAGGCTAGCAATGATGGAAAGGTAAAAGTGCGTATAATCCATGGACTCAACATTAGTCATAAAGAACTCACATACTTATTGCAAAAATTTATTAGCCCTCGAAACAAAGTACTACATGCATGCTCCTAGGGGTGAGGTTGGTAGGAGTTAACCATCGCGCGCCCCCGACCTTCACGCAAAGATAAACAATCAAAATACAATGCGCGCCAATTTGGTTACATAGTTAGTAGACCATACGTGCATGCTTTGGGAATCACAAACCTTAACACCAACATCCTTACTAAACACAACCATCTACTAGTACCTCCCACATATTATCATCACTATATCACAAAACTATTGCAAGGAATCAAACATATCATATTCAGTGATCCACAAGTTTATGTAGGATTTTATGACTAACCATGTGATTGACCAATTCCTGTCATCTCTCTAAATTGATATAAGTGAAGCAAGAGAGTTTATTTCTTTCTACAAAAGATATGCCCACACTCTAACAAGTATAAGTGAAGCAAAAGAGCATTCTACAAATGGTGGTTTTCTATGTGAAGAGAAACAGGCAATCCAAACTTCAAATGATATAAGTGTAGCACATGAAGCATTCTATAAACCCATACTCAAAAGATTTAAGTGAAGTGCAATGAGCATTCTATAAATCAACCAAGGACTAACTCATACCAGCATGGTGCATAAAAGAAAAATGAAAACTAAATGCAAAAGACGCTCCAAGACTTGCACATAATGCATGAACGAAACGAATACAAAAACATACCGATACTTGTTGAAGAATGAGGGGATGCCTTCCGGGGCATCCCCAAGCTTAGACGCTTGAGTCTCCTTGAATATTTACTTGGGGTGCCTCTGGCATCCCCAAGCTTGAGCTCTTGCCTCTCTTCCTTTTCCTCATATCGAGACATCCTCGATTAGACACATCATCCACACAAAACTTCAACAGAAAACTCGGTAAAATCCGTTAGTATAATAAAACAAATCACTACTCTAAGTACTGTAGCAAACCAATTCATATTTTGTTTTTGCATTTTGTCTACTGTAATTAGATTTTCCATGGCTTAAATCCACTGATATAAATTGATAGGTTCATCAAAACAAGCAAACTATGCATCAAAAACAGAATCTGTCAAAAACAGAACAGTCTGTAGCAATCTGAACATCCACCATACTTCTGGTACCCCAACAATTCTACCAAAATTAGTAACAATGAACAAGTTGTACAGAAAGACAGTTCAAAAGGAATCAGAACCAATTGACGTCCCAGTTAAAAATTTAAAATCGCGCACTACAGCCAAAGTTTCTGTCCTGCACCGTACAAACCAACAAGCATTGTAAACATCCTAAAGGCAAACCTTGGCACATTATTTTTATAATACAATGGAATTATACAAGGGGGTAATTATTTTTGATGAGAAGTTTCTGTAATCAAGATTCACAAAGTTTACATGAGCATGAACAAAGTTCAAGGCTAGCTCCCACGTCAACAATGCTTGTCTTTCTCACTTCCACTTTCCTTTTTGAAAAGTTTTTAGGTTCCCCTCTTTATTTTATTTTTTTAGACTATATAAAAGCACTCAACAGAAATAAATGACTCTCTAAAACTTCCTGGTTGTCTCCATGGCAGCGCTTTCTTTAAAGCCATTAAGCTAGGCATATAGTGCTCAATTAATGGATCCACCCGGATCCCAAGGTATATCAAAGCCAATTTTAATTAACAATGATTTGTAATTTAGTAGTGAGCACAAAGTAACATATATCATGCAACAACGAAGTCTAACTCCCTTCCTATGCATCGGCATGTCATAAAAGAACAATTCATGCACACCAAGTAAAGGCCAATGCATAGTATAAGCAGTTTCTTGCAATTCTATCGTGTTGGAAATATAGAGAGGTGGAGATAAAGTTCCTCTCTCATAATAATTGCAAGTAGGAGAAGCAAGCACATGCATATTATATCTATCAAAATCATCATGCGCAATGGTAAAAGGCAACCCATCAATATAATCCTTAATAAGCACAAACTTCTCCAATATAGTGTAGTCGGGAGAATTCAAAAAGATAATAGGACTATCAAGAGTGGGTGCAATAGCAACAATTTCATGTTTATCATAAGGAACTATAGCAAGTTCATCTCCATAAGCATAATTCATATTGGCATCTTGGCCACAAGCATACCAAGCATCATCAAAAAGGGATATTTCAAGAGGATCAACGGGATCATAGCAATCATCCTTCGGTAAGCACGAAGGGGAATTAAACAATGTATGAGTTGAAGAGTTACTCTCATTAGAAGGTGGGCACGGGTGATCAATCCGCTCTTCCTCCTTTTGTTCTTCGCTCTCCTCATCATCTTTTTCATCCAATGAGCTCACGGTTTCATCAATTTCTTCTTCCATAGCTTCCTGCAAAATATTAGTCTCTTCTTGGACAGAGGAGAATTTCTCAATATATAGTTTAACATAGGCATTAGAATCATAATTATCATAACAATATTCAATTATGGCAAGATTTTCAGATTTGTAGAGAGTAGCATCATACTTTTCAATCAAAGAAGAAATTTCATAAGCATCCTTAAAATCAACAAATTCTTCAATTTGTTGAATATCATAGTAATCATAAACACCCTTAGCATATGAAGATACGATTCCATTATCAATAAACTCACATTGGTGGGGAAGGTGTTTCTTAGGGTTTTCAGAACAACAAGTAATATCATATATTTCACATAAATTCCAAGCATAACATTGCAAACAATGAATTTGATCCAGTAAAAGTTTCCCTTTTTAGATATACGGTGTCGCACATAACAAGCATGCTCATCTAAAGATTTGCCCTCAACCAAGCTAGTTGGGGTTTCAGCACGAGCACATAGGGATCGAAGATGATCCAAGTAAAAAGCTTCAGGAGTGTGATAGATTTTGAGTGGTTCTTCAACCATTGGTTCAGTAGGTACAACTATTTTTTTGGTATTTTGCGTTTCCTACCCATAAATAAAGATAGAAAACAACTAAGAACAGCAAATAAAAATTACTTAGTGATAAAGCAAACAAGCACACACGAGAATATTCACCCCACGATATGACTCCCCGGCAACGGCGCCAGAAAAAGGTCTTGATGACCCGCAAGTATACGGGATAGTTGTAGCCTCTTTCGATAAGTAAGAGTGTCGAACCCAACGAGGAGCTAAAGGTAGAACAAATACTCTCTCAAGTCCTATCGGCCACTGATACGACTCTACGCGTGCTTGACGTTCGCTTTACCTAGAACAAGTATGAAACTAGAAGTACTTTGTAGGTGTTGTTGGATAGGTTTGCAAGATAATAAAGAACACGTAAATAAAAGGTAGGGGCTGTTTAGATAAAGAAGCAATAAAGTAAATATAGCGAGTGTGGAAAAGTGGTGGTAGGAGTTGTGAAATTGTCCCTAAGCAATTGACTACGTTACTAGACCGGTAATCACTATTGCAATTCTATTTGAGGGAGAGGCATAAGCTAACATACTTTCTCTACTTGGATCATATGCACTTATGATTGGAACTCTATCAAACATCCGCAAATACTAAAGATTCATTAAGGTAAAACCCAACCATAGCATTAAAGTATCAAGTCCCTTTTATCCCATACGCAAAAAAACCTACTTACTCAGGTCTGTGCTTCTGTCACTCACGCCACCCACCCTAAGCAAATCATAAACATATTGCAAACCCTACAGCGGGAATCCCTCACGCTTGCGCGACATGGAGGGAACAATAGGACAGCACCAATAATAAAACATGCAACTCAAACCAATCATAGCAATTCATCAATCACCAATAGGACAACGAAAATCTACTCAGACATCATAGGATGGGAACACATCATTGGATAATAATATGAAGCATAAAGCACCATGTTCAAGTAGAGGGTACAGCGGGTTGCGGGAGAGTGGACCGCTGGATATAGATGGGGGAAGGTGATGGAGATGTTGGTGAAGGTGACGGCGGTGTTGGTGAAGATCATGGTGATGATGATGGCCCCCGGCGGTGTTCCGGCGCCACCGGAAGCAAGGGGGAGATGGCCCCCTTCTTATTCTTCTTCCTTGACCTCCTCCCTAGATGGGAGAAGGGTTTCCCCTCTGGTCCTTGGCTCCCATGGCGTGGGAGGGGCGAGAGCCCCTCCGAGATTGGATCCATCTCTCTGTTTCTGCGTTCTGGAATTTTGCCCTGGCACCATTTCTTTTATATCTGGAGATCCGTAACTCCGTTTGGATTGAAACCTTCGCCCAGATCGTTTTCCAAAAATTAGCTTTCTTGCGGCCAAAGAAGGGCATCAACCGCCTTACGGCTGGCCCATGAGGATGGGGGGCGCGCCTACTTTAAGTTGTATGGGCCCCTATCTCGTGGCCACCTCGGGCATCGTATCGCGTTGATTCTTCCTTCCAAAAATCACAAATATTCCAAAATAATTCTCCGTCCGTTTTTGTCCCGTTTGGACTCTATTTGATATGGGGTTTCTGCGAAATATAAAACATGCAACAGACAGGAACTGGCACTTGGCACTGGATCAATATGTTAGTCGCAAAAAATAGTATAAAAAGATGCCAAAAGTATATGAAAGTTGTAGAATATTGGCATGGAACAATCAAAAATTATATATACGACGGAGATGTATCACTCCTCGCCTTGCGCCCTCTTGAGGGAAACGTGCGGCAAAGCAAGCCTCCACGTGGTCCCCGAGCGCCTCCCTCATGAGGTTGGCTAGGTCCGAGGCCCTCCAAAAGAGAGCCCCCGAGCCCAGCCCGAGGAGCGCGCCAGGCACGCCTTCCTATGCGAGGGAGGGAGATGTCCCATATGCGGGTGCAGGCCCTGAGGTGTTGCCACTGGTGACGCTGCTCTCCTGGAGTCCTTGATGGAGCAGCTGCTTCTTCGTCTTGGAGGCGACCTCAGGAGGATGGATGACGCCTTCGTTGTCAGGGTCTTCGGCTGCTGCGGCTTGGTAAGCGCGCTCGAGAGCGCATACGACGTCTTTTTCTTCACAGGCGACAGTGATAACGCCCGCGTTCCCTGGCATCTTGAGGACGTTGTACCCGTGGTGGATCACCGCCATGAACTTGGCCAGAGCTGGATACCCGAGGATGGCATTGTACGGCAAACGGATGTGGGCGACGTCGAAGTCGATGAGCTCGGTGCGGTAGTTGTCGCGCTTGCCGAAGGTGACAGGGAGGCAGACCTGCCCTATAGGTGTGGTGGAGCCGTCGGTCACTCCTGAGAAGGGCTTCGTAGGCTGTAGCTAGTCGTAGGGAACTTGGAGGCGATCAAACGTCTCGACAGATAGGACATTCAGCCCCGCGCGACCGTCGATGAGGGTCTTGGTGACATAGACATTGCTGATGATGGGCGTACAGAGCATTGGGAGAGCGCCGGCCATCGCTGCGCACTTGAGCTAGTCGGACGAGCTGAAGGTCATGGCGCACTTGGACCACCTGAGCGGGCGTGTGGCCTCAAGCTTGGGGAGCGCTGCATTCACCTCGCAAGAAAACTGCTTGAAGAGGCGCTGTGAGGCTGGGGTCTGAGCGCCACCCAAGATGCAAGCAACGGTGTTTGGTTGCTGGAAGCCCCCAGCCCCCTCATCCTGATGGTGATCGTTGATCCTCCTTGGTGGTGGCTGCAGCGGAGGAAGGCCAGCATTGCCCTGAGGGTGGTCCTCACGCGCTTGGTCCCTCCGGGTGCTCTATCGAGACTGGTCGCGCCACTGGTCTTCCCGAGACCGGTCACGCCAGTCCTAGCAGCAGCCCCGGTCGTCCCGAGCGTCCTGCACATCGTCCTCCTCCTACTCGGCCGTGGCCATGGTCGTTGCGCTCAGGGCGTCGACCGAAGCGCCCATCGCAGATGACCCTGAGCTCTTGACAGTCGTTGGTCTTGTGGCTATGTACATTGTGGAAGGCACATAATGGATGGCTGCTCTTGGACGACTTGGGTTGGTCCCGACCGCGCTTCATCTCTGGCTCAATCGTGAGCGTGGCTACTCCCTTGTGGCTCGAGTCCTTGGGCTTGCCCTTCTTCTCTTCTGGGTCTGGAGCTGGGAGCTCGAGGAGGGAGAGGTGCCCCTCCTCAGCCCTTGCGCACTTGGTCGCCAGGTTGAACATCTCCAGAGCCGTCCACAAGTCTTCATGGATGGTGAGCTCTTCCTTCATCTTGATGTCGCGGATTCCATTGGAGAATGCCGAGATGATGGCTTCGTCCGTCACCTTGGGGATCTTGAGGCGCACGCTGTTGAAGCGCTGGATGTATTTCTGCAGGGTCTCCCCTGCCTGTTGCTTGATGCGCCGCAGGTCGCCTGCGGCCAGTGGGCGGTCGCGACTGCCCTGGAAGTTGGCGACGAAGCGGTCGCCCATGTCACCCCAGGAATAGATTGACCCCACGGGCAGGTTCATGAGCCATGAGCGAGCTCCATCCTTGGGGGCCATGGGGAACCAGTTCGCCATGACCTTCTCGTCGCCATTGGCCCCGTCGATGCTCAGCTCGTAGAGCTGCAAGAACTCCACAGTGTTGAGGGTGCCGTCGTAGCGCGGAGGCAGGTCAGGCTTAAACTTGCCGGGCCAGATGACGCTACGCAGCTCGGGGGTCAAGGCAAGGCAGCCCGCCATGGCCACTGAAACCCGTCGCGGTGGCGGAGCCATGTCTTGGTGCCCTTGTGCCGCCACCACATGCGGAACGCGGTCTTGGCACGGAGGACGATCTTGATGTAGCGGCGCCGGGAGCGGAGGAGCGTTTTCTTGGGGCCGGGGAACTTCTTGGCAGCTTCCTTCTTCGCGCGCAGGCATGGGGGATCGTGTCGTGGAGCTACGTGCCTTGGTGCCAGGGCGCCATCTTAGTGTGGAGGTGGTGGAGGCGCTCCGTGAGCCATGTCACCCATAGCAGGAGGTGGACGAGGCAGCGAGAGGGACAGCGCGGGGGAGCCCTAGCAGCGCTGACAAGCTCGGTGATGCGGTCAAGCAGTCCTCGTAGAGGTCGTCTACCGGGTGGTAGCACAGGAGTTTGCGTGCCATGAGCAGCACGGCCTGTGCATCCATGGGAGCACGACGGGCGTGGGACAATGAGCCAGCTGGAGTCAACACAGGGTGGCGGTGCAGCCATCCCGCCGCACCGAGCGATGCAGCGAGGAAGCCTGCTGCTCGTTTCCGGTCAGACCGGTGGCGGCGTTGGCAGTAGGTGACGGAGAAAGACGGGGAGGCCCGCCAACAGGAGCCATCTGAGCAACGCGAGCAGCGAGGGCGGCCCGGCGCTCAGCCCGGGCTCGGCGAGCGTCGACCATGGACGCGGCGGAGCGGTGGAACATGGATCGAGGAGGGGAAAGCCTCAGCGCACCCCTACATGGTGCGCCAAATGTCGGATTCAGGGTTCTGGCAAAACCCTTAAGGTTTGAAATCTGGTGTGCGCATGAAGATTTGTCCCTCTGTAGCTCACTCGCCCATGATCTCAAGTCCTAGCTCGACGAACCCAAAGGAACAAGAGACACAAGAGTTTATACTGGTTCGGGCCATCGTTGCGGTGTCATACCCTACTCCTGTGTGGTGTGGTGGATTGCCTTGTAGGCCGAGGATGAACTAGTACAAGAGAAGAACGACCTCCTGAGGAGAGGTGTTCTTCAGCTCGGGGAGCTGGTGATGGTGGTCAGGGTGGAATGGATCCGATCCCAGATGAGTTGCCTTCTACGGTGGTGGCTAGCCCTATTTATAGAGGCATGGTCTTCTTCGTGAATGTAGGAGGGAAGGGATCCAACAATGGCCAAATATGAAGGGGGACATCGAGTACAAGTTATCCTGACTAAAGGTGGTCTTCGCCTGCAAAGGTTCTGGTGGTGACGCTGATGTGGGCTCCGTGGTGACCTCCATCCTGTCGTCCTGCTGGTCTTGGTCTTGTTGCACCGATATGGAAACCTTTGCCTAATGCCTCGGGACTCCTCGGCCGCGCGTGCCTCTTGAGCACCAAAGAGGAAACTAGTAAACTGCGCCCGCTGGCGCCCTCCTGGCCTTGGTCGTCATGGCTTGTGTCATGAGGACCTCGCGAGGTGCACCCTACCTTGATATCTCCGCTCCTCATGAGCTAGCTTGGCGAGCCTGCCCCTAAGGAGGTCTTGCTTCATCCGCCTCGCGAGGCTTGGCCCCTGGCAAGGGTCTTGAGAGTTTGCTGGTGAAGATGGGCCGTACCAAGCTGTTGGCAGATCCATGCCTTGGGCTGCAGGCAGGCAAGTCTGGGGACCCCAGTTCCCAGGATGCCGACTGGCCAAATTGCTAATCTAGCTCTGGATGAGCCGGACTGTCGTTCTGCAGGGTAGACCGGACTCGTTTGATAGTGTCCGAGGGCTTGACTGCCAGTATAGTATTCGTCTTAGCGAGGCCACCCTGCACCTCGGCTGCGAGGGCCATGGTATGCTCCTCTGTACGGAGGGAGCGCTAAATGTTTCCATTGACTGTTATAACACCACATGGTCCAGGAATCTTGAGCTTTAGATAAGCGTAGTGCGGGACTGCACTGAAACGGGCGAAAGCGGTTCATCCAAGTAGTGTGTGATAGCCACTTCAGAATGGGACGATATCGAAGATCATGTCTTCGCTCCGGAAGTTATCCGGTGAGCCGAAGACGACTTCCAGCGTTACGGATCCTGTGCAACAGGCCTCTACTCCGGGTATTACCCATTTAAAGGTGGTTTTAGTGGGCTTGATTCTTGATGGATTAATGCCCATTTTACGGACAGTGTCCTGATAAAGCAGATTGAGACTGCTGCAGCCGTCCGTAAGGACTCGCGTGAGGTGGAATTCATCAATAATTGGACTGAGGACCAATGCAGCTGAACCCCCATGATGGATATTAGTCGGATGGTCTCTGCGATCAAAGGGGATCAGACAAACTGACCACGGATTAAATTTTGGGGCGACTGGCTCCATGGCGTAGATCAGGTTCACCGTTTTGACCTCGCGGGAAAATTCTTCTGTCCCCATGTGTTCGGTGGGCGAGGCTCTTCATCATCGTCCTCGCTGGACGGCCCTTTCCCCTTGTGTTCGATGTTAAGCTTGCCGGCCTGTTTAAAGACCCAGCAATTTCTGTTGGTATGATTTGCAGGCTTATCCAGGGTGCCATGAATCTGGCAAGGCTGATCAAGTATTCTGTCCAAACTAGATGGACCATCTCGGTTTCCTTTGAATTGCTTCTTCCGTTGACCGGGTTTAGGCCACTGAATCTGGCGTTGACCGCTGTGTCTTTGGTACCTTCGTTATTGCTTCGACGCTTGTGCTTGTTGCATCGTGGCCTACCATTGCCATCCCTGGCTTCGGAGGTGCCAGGGTCGCTGGTGCTATTGCTTCTACGAGCTAGCCAGCTATCTTCTCCCACGCAAAAGCGGGTCATAAACGCGGTAATGGCTGCCATGGACTTTGCTTTTCTTGGCTGAGGTGTCGGGCGAGCCACTCGTCTCGGACGATGTATTTAAAGGCCGTGAGGGCTTCGGCGTCCGAACAATCCACAATTTGGTTCTTTTTAATTAAGAACCTGGTCCAGAGTTTCCGGGCTAATTCTCTGGGTTGCTGGACTATGTGACTAAGGTCATCGGCGTCTGGAGGCCGAACATAGGTGATGCGGAGCATCCTTCGACCATCACCATGGACGTCGCACCACCACCGCAAGAACGGAGAGAACCTATGACGAGAGCTCGTGCACGATCCATCTAGAACGAGGTGAACTCTTTCCTCTTCGAGCTCCACTCAAATTCATTTGAGAGTTGGGTCCTACCTCAAACGGAAGTGTTATGCATGATTAGGTATCAAGGTGTCAATCATGAAGAGGATAGCGCGAAGACCCAAGCAGCTGCAGAGAAGACGGCAGGAGAAGAGCGAGGGAAGTGCGAAGCTTCAAAGAAGAAGGGTGAAGAAGGAGAAGCCCTGAGCACCCCAGGTGCCCGACCAGGAAGGCCCTCGGTGCCCGGACCCTTGCTGGCGCTGGCAGTGGCCGCCCCGGTGCCCAGCCAAATGGCCCCGGGTGCCCGGCCCAGCTGCTGGGAACAGCCCAGCCCGCCCGGGTGGCCGGGCCACCAACCCCGGGTGCCCGGCCCCCCCTTCACCGCCCGCCTGGGCCTCTCCAGCCGGCCTCGAGTGCCTGGCCAAATGGCCCCGGGTGCCCGGCCCCTCCCGCGCCATCCTCTAGCGCCTCCCGGGTTCCCGGGCTTTGGACCCCGTGCCCGGCCTCTACAGCAACAAGGGCGCAGCCCCCCTGACCATACCGGGTGGCCGGTCCCTCGCATCCAGGTGCCCAGACCCCTCCGAGAGTGTCTCTGTTTTCAGCGTCATTTTGGACCTTTGTATCCCTCTCTCCCTCTATTTCGTCCCTAGACTATATATAGCCCTCTCCTAGCTCATTTAGAGGATAGCTAAGAATAGACACAAATCATAGAGCTTAGCTCATGTACCTCCCCTTTTGGGATTCCTCTTGAGAGAGAAGACTCCATTGGAGTACAAGACCTCCATTGGATAAGATCCCTAGGTATTCAAGCCCCCCTTGAGGGAAGGATCTACCTAGATCATCAAGCCCTCATCTCCTTCATAGGATTTGGGATGAACTCTACCATGTATCTTGTTTCCCTTTGATTGTTCATGTACCTTGTGGATCTTGTGTGTTTGTTGGTCTAGTGGATGTGTGATTGGACTTGTTCTTGAGTGTTCCTCTTGTTTTCTCTCTTGTGTTCATCTTGTTCTTGGGGATTCCCCCTCCAATTTGTGAAAGATCTTCACTTAGGGTTCCACCCTACAACATCTTGGTATGATGAGACACGTTGATCACGAAATTGGAGCCTCCCCTCTTTGTTTTCTAGACTAGTTTTGCTTGTTCTTGCCCAATTTCGAAAATTCCCCACCGAAAATAGCCCCAATTTTTTTTGTGATTTGTTTGTTTGATGAGGTTTTGTTGGATTTGATCCATGGATTTTCTTGGTTTCAAGTGGATCTAGCCTTCCCCTCATCCATCTCCACCTTTCCCTCCACGAAATCCACCAATTTCTCCCATTTTCCCATGAATTTCCAGCCAAATCCGACCCCCGTGGCACCCGGACCCCCCGCGCATCTCCGTTGACCACCCCGGGTGCCCGCACCCCAAGCCCCCGGGCACCCACACCCCGGGCTGTTTGCCCCGGACCACCCCGGGTGCCCGCACCTCTTGCCCCCGGGCCTCTTCTTCAGCCCAACCTCGCTGACCACCCCGGGTGCCCGCACCCCCAAACCCCGGGCACCCGCACCCCCCAGAATCAGCCGCGTGCACTTTACATTTTCACTCATAAGTTTCACTCCCGAACTCCGATTTGGGTGTTCTTTGGCTCGTTGAAAAGCTAGCGACGTGCCCGAGCTGCTCATCTGGGTTCTACCACCATTTGACTCCATACAATTTTTGGCATTTTGGCATCTTTGCCTAGGCCATCCACCATATCATCCGCCAAACCACCATAGTTTTCCGTAACCTAACCCATTTTAGATCCAAATAGCAGTTGTGGTTGCTTGAGTGGTGACTTGAGTCTCCTAAGGTGTTTCGGCTCTTTAGGGACGGTTGCTTCGTCATCAATCACCACCACCACTTCCGCATTGCTAACTGCGGAACCACCAACGCATTCTACTACCACCATTTGACATTTTCCTTGAGATTTTGAGTTCGCGTTTTTTTTACCATTTACTAAGGTTTTCCGGCTACTTAGGGATGGGTCTACATCATCTTGGTATCTACATCAAGAACACCGCCACTCTTCATCACCACGAGGTCGTCATCGACATCAACCACTTCACCATTTTGACAACCTAACCGTAAGCAAGAGCGGTAACCTCCTTATCACCTTGGTATCGTGTTATCCCTTCATTGTACATTCTTACCATTACATTGTTAACCCTTTAGCCCATTTTGCGTCACTTGCCTATTAAGACTAGCCATTGAGTATTGCCGGCAACATTACTTGTGCACATTAGTGATCCATACCTTCCATTGCATACATACCATATCATATTGGTATCATCTTGGTATCATCATATCATCCCTTGTGTCACAAGATTGTTCCTGCATATACACAATTGCTATCTTAGTTTGTGCATTTCGCATAAGTGGCCATACAAAAAAAGAATAAGCTTTTAAGCAAAAAGAGAGCAAAGAGCTTGTGAGCAAGAGCCATAGCATCATACCACATTGCACATAAGATTGTCATATCCGATCATCGTGGATCACCTTGAGAAGAACATCGGGAACATCATACACATAGCATACATGGGATCGAAAGCTCATACATTTTGCATCTTATAGTTTCTGCACAAGTGTCGTATCCGCCTATTGAGAAATCGTGCTAGCATCTCTCTTGTGTTGTGCAACACGAGTGTTTTCCCTGGTTTCCACATTTTGTGCTCATTCCTTCGTTGCACGACCCCATTTATCTATCCATGTGTGTGTTTCCGTGTGCCACCCATTGCTATTGGTCTACTTGTTTCACTTGCGAATTTGTGAATATTTTCCAACATTATTGACTCTTGCTAACATTTTGCATCAAATTTTTGTGCCACTATCCTCATCGAGCTCCACTATAAGCTTTACTTGATAGGTGTGAGTGAACAAGTCCGGTACCAATTCCACTATTCTTTCATCTCACATTGAGTGAAACGGGATACATCCTCAACTTTGGGAAAAGGTAACTTGGTATTGTTTATCTCATTTCCTACGCACCTCTACTCGAGTCTTGTGATGGATAGGCAAGGCATTTCATCTCCGGTCTTCCACGACAATGACAACGCGAACAACTACATCTCCAAAATGTCCATCTTCGGACTACAACAAGCAATAGAAGGCATTGAGCGACTCGCCATCGACATTTGCCAAAACGAAGCAAGGATAAGGGACTACCTCGACACCAAGTTGGCCGAACAAAGGGATCAAATATGAGACATGGTGGCCAACTACAAGTCTTCTTCCCCTTCGTCATCTTCAAGGCGGCAACGCTCAAGTGGCCAATCTTCGGAAGGTCATCGAGCTCAAGCACGACAAAACCATCAAGATGAAGCTGCTCGCGAGGCGTACACCTACAAGTCCCAAGAAGCTCTATATCAAGCTACAACCAGACATCATGAGCACAAGAGAAGAACGCGAGACAAGCACCACCAAGACGGAGCTACGACTACTACGACCACTTCTGCATCTTCGCCAAGTGCCATCAAGGCATCTTCGCCTTTGGACATATGGCATCTTCGCCTACCTCCGACGAGTACACCTACATCGGCCTTCCTCCATGGCGACAGCGACGAGATGGTTGAGCATGTGATTTTCCCTTTGTCCACGACGACGTATGATGACTTGAGTGACTTGTGCCACCATATTGAGAGTGAGAATGACTTCACCACTAGCCCCATATATGATGAGTTGCCACAATTTCCATGTGAGGGGAGCCACCACCACCACAACTTGAGTGATTTGAGTGACTCCACCATATGTGACATTGAGTGCACCTACCTTGAGGGAGTGAGTGAGCCACCACCACATAGAGAGAGTGAGGTAGTTGATAGGGCATGTGAGGCCACTATGATTTCTGACGACTTAACCTCGACCTCTATAGTGTCTTCTCCTTTGGTGCTAGGTCCCATTTATGATGACGTGCTGATTCTCGACGACTTCGTCCTTCCTTTGGACAAGACGATGGCCATGGTGGAATATGATGCACCCCCCACATGGTTCCATCAAGATGAATATGATGACCACCATTTGGTCTTTGCCACCTCACCTACACCACATGAGTGGAATGACATCGATAACATAGGTGACGGTGATGCTCTTGTCCCACTAGTGGACATTCTAGACATTGATTGCTTGCATGATGTTGACCCACACCATGGTCCATGCTAGTATGATTTCCCCATGCGATGATTTACCCATTTATGATGAGATTGATCATTTCCATGCGGAGTCTAGTAGTTGTGATGCCATGTTACATCTGATTTCTTGTGATAATTCTCTTGGTCACATCATGTTTGATAATCCGCTTGACTTGTCATATGCTATGCATGAGATCAATCATATGTCTTATTTGCAATCTCATCATAGTGACTATGCATATGCCATTAACATTAAAGCAATTTGCACATATGGCATAGATGACAAGCCCATGGTCATTGGCTTTTGTTTTTCATGCGATGATATTTCCATGCTTCCTTTACATGATTTGCGCAATTCATCTACTATACCATGCCGTGACCACATAGAACCAAATATGCTTTGTTTTGGATGTTGTCAATATTCTCCATGTGATGTTTCTAGTATTGCTCATGAGGAGACCCCCATAGTTTCCTCATACATTTTAGGAGATTTTGATTCATCCTATCCATTGCATGATCCCAATACTTGTGTGCACAATATGCTTCCCATGTATAAACAGGCTATTGATGTGCCACATACTTCTATGCTAAATTTGCATCCCCATCGTGTCATACACAATAACTATTCTTTCATGATGGAGGACATGTTCTTATACCATGCATCAAATTTCTTTGAGCGATGCTTATCTTGTGCTAACTCACATGTGCACATACACATCATGATGGATGATGTGTACATTTACCACACACACACTTTCTTCGGTTTGTGTCTCTTTTATGTAGGTTCACATGAATACTTGCCAACCTCGCAATTGCACGAGTTGACAAAACAAGCTCTAGAGATCAATGATGACTTGGGATCCCATGGATTGTCTTTCCCACCGCTCTCTTCGCTCAAAGACTTCACGCATTTCTTCTACATGGCTCTCACATGGTTATAGGTTATTTACCACTTCTCACTTTATGCCCATATTGCCATGTTCACTTTTCATGATATGTTCATTACTATGCCTTTGCCATGCATTTGTGACCCATGCTTTGCATTACACATGATAATTGATTCTACTATGTGTATGTGTATTTGCAAGCTTGGTGGAGATATTGCTTGTTATTAACATGTTCTACCTATGACCCATGCCTATAATGATACTATGCTCTTGCTTTGTGTTCGTGCTTGCGATATGTCATGTGCAGTGTCTATGATTATTATTTGCTCACATGACATGATTGCCATGAGTTCCTCTAGTGTGTTGCATCTTAGCTCCACTAGTTTGCACGACTTTTTTCCATGCTTTCTCATGTTGCATCCAATTCTAGGATTACTTGCTCCTATCACATGTTTGGTTGCAACCATGTCATTCCTTCACATATGCCATGTCCCATTCATTGCTACATGCTTGCCTTGATTGCCTCATACATGATGAACAATTGCTCTTTGTATTTTGTTGAGTGCCACATGATTTTCACTACACCCTATGCACATTATGCTTGGATTGTCTTGCACTTGCATGTGTTTAGTCATATCATCTTCTTGGGTGTTGTGAATGACTCTTATACCTACCATAGACCGTTCATTGAGAGTCTTATGCATGCTTGATATGACATTGAGGTAGATGCTTGTTCACTTGTCCCACATATTAGCACTTTTACCTCACCCGTGCATGCTTGTTTCCATGATGTCCTTGATTGTGCTCAATTTATGTGCCTACATGACAAGTCACAATCCCTTGTCACACCACATGCTATACTTGATGACGACACTTGTTTGGTGAATCACCTCTTGAATTCTTGGTTTAGCACTTACGCTAACCACATTTCTTTTTTTCAAGTGTTTGTTATCTTTGCTACTTTTGAAGGAATCACAAGACGGTGCGACATCGGAGAGTGACCATTACGAGCTTGACGATGATGAGTGCTTGGTGGTTGTCCAATCCTACATGGCGACGCCATCTCTTTGCCATGGTGATGAAGATCACCATCCGCGGATGGATCTCTTCCAAGGGGGGGATGATGCGGAGCATCCCTCGACCAACACCATGGACGTCGCACCACCACCGCAAGCACGAAGAGAACCTATGACGAGAGCTCGTGCACGCGCCATCGAGAACGAGGTGAACTCTTTCCTCTTCGAGCTCCACTCAAATTCATTTGAGAGTTGGGTCCTACCTCAAACAGAAGTGTTATGCATGATTAGGTATCAAGGTGTCAATCATGAAGAGGATAGCGCGAAGACCCAAGCAGCCACAGAGAAGACGGCGGGAGAAGAGCGAGGGAAGCGCGAAGCTTCAAAGAAGAAGGGTGAAGAAGGAGAAGCCCTGAGCACCCTGGGTGCCCGACCAGGAAGGCCCTCGGTGCCCGGCCCCTTGCTGGCGCTGGCAGTGGCCGCCCCGGTGCCCAGCCAAATGGCCCCGGGTGCCCGGCCCAGCTTCTGGGAACAACCTAGCCCGCCCAGGTGCCCGGGCCACCAACCCTGGGTGCCCCCCCCCTTCACCGCCCGCCTGGGCCTCTCCAGCCGGCCCGAGTGCCTGGCCAAATGGCCCCGGGTGCCCGGCCCCTCCCGCGCCATCCTCCAGCGCCTCCCGGGTTCCCGGGCTTTGGACCCCGTGCCGGCCTCTACAGCAACAAGGGCGCAGCCCCCCTGACCATACCAGGTGCCCGGTCCCTCGCATCCAGGTGCCCAGACCCCTCCGAGAGTGTCTCCGTTTTCAGCGTCATTTTGGACCTTTGTATCCCTCTCTCCCTCTATTTTGTCCCTAGACTATATATAGCCCTCTCCTAGCTCATTTAGAGGATAGCTAAGAATAGACACAAATCATAGAGCTTAGCTCATGTACCTCCCCTTTTGGGATTCCTCTTGAGAGAGAAGACTCCATTGGAGTACAAGACCTCCATTGGATAAGATCCCTAGGTATTCAAGCACCCCTTGAGGGAAGGATCTACCTAGATCATCAAGCCCTCATCTCCTTCATAGGATTTGGGATGAACTCTACGATGTATCTTGTTTCCCTTTGATTGTTCATGTACCTTGTGGATCTTTTGTGTTTGTTGGTCTAGTGGATGTGTGATTGGACTTGTTCTTGAGTGTTCCTCTTGTGTTCATCTTGTTCTTGGGGATCCCCCCTCCAATTCGTGAATGAGCTTCACTTAGGGTTCCACCCTACAACAATAGGTACCTTGGAAGTTGTCTCTGAAGGCATCCTCCAAGTCTTCCCAGCTACCAATAGAGTTTTCTGGGAGGCTGTTCAGCCAGTGCCATGCTGGCCCCTTGAGTTTTAGGGGCAGGTACTTGATGGCATGGAGGTCGTCACCACGAGCCATGTGAATGTGGAGAAGAAAATCTTCGATCCATACCGCGGGATCCATTGTACCATCGTATGATTTAATGTTCACGGGTTAAAACCCTTCTGGGAACTGATATTCCATCACTTCGTTGGTGAAGTATAAGGGGTGTGTGGCGCCTCTGTACCGGGCGATGTCGCGGTGCAGTTCAGATGAAGTCCGTAAGCGGTTTTCAGCCCGGGTGAGGTTGTGCCTGTCACGCCAGGCCTGATGGCCGTCATCTCGCGTTGGAGCACGCCGCCTCGATCCATAGATTGATCTTGTATGACCGGATCTATAGTCCAGGTCCTTGCGTAGGTCGTAGGTATAGCCCAGGACCGTTGCCTCCTTGCCTCGATGGCTGGGTGGCGCGGGCTGGTGTTCGGCATAAGTAGCCAGTCTGTCCCGTCCACGTGGTGGTCAGCCGGGTTCGTCAGCGGTTTTATGCTTTGGCGGTATTGGCTCAAGGGCCTCGTCGTCAAATTGTGGTAGTAGCTTGCGCTTCGGTTAACTCTTAGTTGGGCATTCGCGGCCGTATTCCTCCGCTGCCAAGACATTAGTCCATCTGTCATTGAGTAAATCTTGTTCAGCTTGAAGGTGCTGCTACTTCTTTTTCAGGCTTCTTGCAGTGGTGATTAGCCAGCGCTTAAAGCGCTCTTGTTCAAGGGGTTCTTCTAGCATGATGAAGTCTTCGTCGCCGAGGCTCACATCCTCTTCGGAGATCGGAAGGTAGTGACTATCCTCCGAGTCCTCGTTCCCA
Organism: Triticum aestivum; assembly: GCF_018294505.1. Taxonomy (NCBI): domain Eukaryota; kingdom Viridiplantae; phylum Streptophyta; class Magnoliopsida; order Poales; family Poaceae; genus Triticum; species Triticum aestivum. The sequence goes on along the minus strand of NC_057797.1, from coordinate 406,111,333 downwards.
ACAGGATCGTCGGGGTTAACTTGTCCATCCTCCCAAACATCCTGTTCGGATGTTTGCTCGATAGGGGCTTCGGGGTCTTCGGCTTTCACCGGAGTGTTATAGTCTCCGGTGCCGGTATTGATGTCTTTGTCGCGATGCGATTTTGAGCGGCGCCGCTGACATCGATGCTTCAGAGCTATTTCAGCAAGCTTGTCTGATCCTTCTTGCCGTCGTCGTCATCCTCTTTGGGTGTGTCCACCATGTACACATCGTATGTGGAGGTGGCCGTCCAACGTCCGATAAACGGGGGGTCTTGGCCTTGTTCATCTCCGGCATCGTCGTCCATGTTGTCGATGTCTTTGGAGGCGTAGTCCAGCATGTCGGTTAGATCTTCGATAGTGGCTATGAAGTGGGTGGTGGGTGAGAAGTAAAATTCCCTGCTCTCAGCCCCTAGTCCGGGCTGGGCGTAATTCGGAAGCGATTCCTCTGTAATGGCAAGGGATTGCATTAAGTCCAGAGCCTCGTTTAGGAGCAAGGTTTGGTCAGAGAAGTGAGAGTCTGCAGGGCTAACCGAGGTGAGAGCCTCCTGGCCGCTCCCGCTTGACGTGGACCTCGAGAGTTCGGATTTAGAGTCCGAGGGAGAGTCTGACACTTATGCGACAAGGGGAGATCGGTTCGTCTTTGGGTTTGCTGATGACACCATCCCCTCTAGATCTCCAGTAGCAAGTTCCATAATTGCACGGAGTCCGGTGGGCTCTAAATTCCTATCTTCAGACCTGGTAGTTTGCTCTGGATCTAAGGCTAGAGCGGTGGTCAGGGCCGCGAACCCTACGAAGATCAAGTCTCCTTGGATATCGGCGACATAGTTTAGGTTCCCGAAACTGATCTAATGACCAGGAGCGTAGGTGTCAATCTGCTCAAGGTGGCCAATCAAGTTGGCACGCAGTGCGAAGCCGCCGAATACGAAAATTCGGCCGGGGGAGGGAAAGTCTCCCCCGAAACAGCATCATTGTAGATGATCGAACGAGCCATCGAACCTTTTGTCGACATCACAGAGGATCTCTCAATGAAAGCACCAATGTTGGTGTCAAAACCGGCCAATCTCGGGTAGGGGGTCCCAAACTGTGCATCTGAGGATCGAAGGTAACAGGAGGCGGGGGACACGATGTTCACCCAAGTTCGGGCCCTCTTAATGGAGGTAATACCCTACTTCCTGCTTGATTGAATTTGATGAATATAGGGGTTACAAGAGTCGATCTACCTCGAGATCATAATGGCTAAACCCTAGATATCTAGCCTGTATGATTGTGTTTGCCTCTACGGACTAAACCCTTTGGTTTATATAGACACCGTAGTGGCCTAGGATTGTACAGAGTCAGTTTATAGAGAAAGGGATCTTGACATCCGAACGCCAAACTTTCCATCCACGCAAAGGAGAGTCCCATCCGGACATGGGGGAAGGCCTTCTATCTTGTATCTTTACAGCCCATCAGCCCGACCCATGTCACATAGCCCGAACGCTCGGGGACCCCTAATCCAGGACTCCTTCAGCCTCAAAGACCGTAAAGACGTTGAAATTGTCATTCTCCGAGGAATGCTTCTTTGGAGTAGTATTGGTGAGGATAGCCTCACCGCTCTTAGCCACTTGTCGGAGTACCCAACATGCCCGAAGGCTATGCGTTGGTTCGGTGCTCGGTGTCGTATGTATCTGACAGGGCGTGTCGAGCAGTTCATCAAGGACGGTTCTATATCCCGTGAAGGGTTTGTTTTTCTTATCAATGGGCTTGTGGTCGGATGCTTCGTAAGGGTGCATCCGTTTTGCCCACACGGTGGGTTGCTTAATGGCAGGGGGTTCCCACCGGGCTGTCTGGGCTCTCCAGGTGCTTTCCATCGCGCAGTACATCTGTACTATGTGTGCCAAATCTATAAAGTGTTGTATGCAGTGGCGGTTGAGGGCGTTGAGATTTCACTTGTCCGTACAGTTGCGGCAAAAAACTGAAACCGCGTCATCCTCGCAGGAATCTTTAATCTTGTTTTTAACAAGGAGGAATATGGCTTAGAAGTGATGGACCATTTGCTGAGGGTGCTGCCGTACATACATTAGGTCACATATGTCTGGAGGGCCTGAACTACTTGGGGAATATTGATTGTGGTGGGCGGGTGGGCTAAAATCTGAATCCCGACCCACGATTGGATCCGGAGCTTGAAGAATCTCCGAGGTCACCAGTTCAGGGTCAGGAAGGTCCAGATAACTTCTGGGCTCAATGCCTGGTCCTGTGTTCGGAGGAGATGAAGTCTCTTCCTGAGGATGGGTATCCGGCTCACTGGGCTCGAAAATCCGAACATAGTTGGTTCTTAACTTAGGGGTAGAAGTGTCCTCGGCTTGTTCCTCAACGACCGCTACCAGATGGGTGATCGGTGGGGACTTGATTTCCCTCTGATCGGGTTTAAGCCCAATCCAATCATAGTCTATTGCGACCCCAGGGTCGTGAAGTGATCTAGCAGCTCATCCAAGGACAAGACATCAGTCGGATCCATCTTTTCCGAGTGTTTGTGGCTGACGCAGAGATGATGTTTGGTGATTGTGGGGCCCGCCATTGGCTTAACAGCCGAGCGAGCACCCATGGTAAAACCGCCATGCTGGAGGACCTATCCTGGAGTTAAGGTTCTTCCAGAAGTAATTTCGTTATTAATGGCGAGGCAAGCGATCGATCCTTCTATTGACAACACAAAGGAACTCTCAATGAAACCACCAATGTTGGTGTCAAAACCGGCCGATCTCAAATAGGGGGTCCCGAACTGTGCGTCTGAGGATTGAAGGTAACAAGAGGTAGGAGGAACACAAAGTTTACCCAGGTTCGGGCCCCCTTAATGGAGGTAAAACCCTACGTCTTGCTTGATTGTATTTGATGAGTATAGGGGTTACAAGAGTTGATCTACCTCGAGATCGTAATGGCTAAACTCTAGATGTCTAGCCTGTATGAATTCTGATAGCCTCTACGGACTAAACCCTCCGGTTTATATACACACTTCCTAGGGTTGTACATAGTCGGTTCAAGGAAGAAGGAAATTACATATCCGGACGCCAATCTTGCTATCCACGCATAGGGGAGTCCTACCCGGACAGGGGGGAAAGCCTCCTGCTTTGTATCTTCACGGCCCATCAGTCCGACCCACATCCAGTAGCCTGGACACTCGAGGACCCCCTAATCCAGGACCCCCTCAAGTAGGACTGGGGTTAACTAGCAGCAATAGGTCTCAAAAACTAAAGGGAGAACATAGATGAAAGCTATAGAATATGTATTGTCTGTACTCCAGATTAACTAGATGGCACACAAAAGTATTAAAGAACAACATAGGTAATACTAGAAGTGGTATAATACTATAATCATCAGCCTGTGAGATAGAATTGGCTGATGGATGATAACTATGGAACAATGTTACCTAAAGAACAAGTCTCTTAGCTGAACTATGGAACAATGTTAACTCCTGAACAAGGCCCGTAAGAGATCAGCCTGAATATATAGTCAAATGTGATAATCTATTTTCCATGCTTAGATGAATAACAAAGCCATCAATGTTGCACACAAGTAAGATGAGGGTACAACCTACCTGGTTGCCATCCATAGGAGTGAGCATCATGTGATGACTTGTCGATGGCCCTGCAATTGTTGTGGCTGTCCATGTCGGGCACGTGCATTCGATGTAGGGAACTGTTGAGTGGGGACTATAGCTCCCTTCTGGTGTATGCTTCCCTTGTTGGAGCAGATGCGGTGAGTTGAAAGACGGTGTGGCTGAAGATGCAGAAAACGCATAAAGTTAAGAACGACACATATATCTGATCTGAAGAAATACCCTAAGAGATCAACAGCAAGGTACGAGAGTGGTCACACATCTGTTGACTGAAGAATAAATTGAGGTCACATGATTTTATTTTATTTTGGTATTGTCCGATCTACGCCGGATGGCTTGATGGCTGTCTTGTGCCTCCCAGCTGACACTGTTCGAATCTTCCCCGAAGAGCTAGCGACCACCAGCAGAGAAGCCTGCCTCCACCGTCCATGGCCGCGAGAGATCTGACCGAAACCCCGCTCCCCGCCCCACCGCACTATCGTGGTTGCGCCGCCCCTGGCCAATCCACAAAGACTCGCCATCATCTAGATCCGGTGGCGGCACTACCTTCAACCCACGTAACTCTAAGATAGCCATCTAAGAGCTTCTTCCGCAGCAAACTTGCGCCCTCGCACCCTTACGTTAGACACCAGCAAACCGGCAGCCTAGGTGTAAGTGCATCTAGTGCCCCTTAGTGATTTTGGTGTATTGAAGACTTATAGGTTAAGTAACTGATGCGTTTGTAAGTGTACACAGGTATATAAGTCTATGAGGAGTTTGATATTTACAGAGAAAGTCGACCCCTAAAAATGAAGTTCTTCGACTGAAGACTTTGATATTCTGAATACTTTCTGAAGACTTGGAAAGTGAAGAAATTGGTGTGACCTTGAAGACTTGATATTCATTCGAGGAATATGAAGCGTGAAGACTTTTGTTTTCGTAGTTTCGTTTTCTCTTTCTTTGAGTCATAGGAAACGCCGTACTGTTAAAGGGGGTCGAGGAAATACTAAGGAAAAATTTCCATGTGATGCTCAACTCAAAATCCTACATCTACCAATACCTTCGAGTGAAGCCATTGGAAATCTCATACAGTTCAGTCAATTTCTTCAGTGACAGAGACGCAGTTCTTCTGGTCACTGAGGACTTTGCTCTGACTGAGGAGTTAGGAATTCGCCTGTGTGAATTGCCTACACAGTGAGGAACATGATAGCCCTGAGGAATTTGAGAGTCAAATTTCCGACCGTTGCTGTGCTGCGCGCCGGCTGTCCCAAAATATCTTATCCACCTAACGGTCATATCATTGAAGGGCATTTATGTCTTATCATGTCGGGCTGCTCCCTAGGCTATAAATAGCCGCCCGCTACAACCACTAGCTGGTTGGCTGCTCCGACAGAACTTGACACTTGTCATTTGAGAGCAACCCACCCTCCGAGGACTTTGAGCGAAAATCATCAAGTGAGGAAAATCCCAAAACCAAACCCCCACAAACCCAAAGTTATTGAGCATCACTGAAGAAATTGATCCTGCGTGGATCCGACGCTTGTTACCTTTGAAGACTGTGCTTCTTCTAGACGGTTAGGCGTCAAGGTCTAGAGCATCCAAGAGGAATTGTGGATCGCCGAGTGACCAAGTCTGTGAAGGTTTGGAAGTCACCAGAAGACTTACCACGAGTGATTGGACGAGGCCTGCGTGGTCTTAGTTCAAGGAGAATATGGTGAGGACTGGGTGTCCTGAGTTGCAGCTCAGAGACTGGGTGTCCGGGACTGTGTGTCCTCGAGTTTAAATACTCAGCCGCTCCAACCAGACATACAACTGAGACAACAGTTGGAACTGGTCTACCAAATCATTGTCTTCACCAACTGACTGGTTCTATTTCCTCAACTCTTTCATTTCCTCATGATTGTGTTAAATGTTGTTCATATATGTGCTTGAAGACTTTTACTGAAGACTTTCACAAATTCCTCAGTTCAATTTCTTCAGTCTGTTTGTCTTCATCTTGTTAATCCTGTGTTTACGCTTTCCGTACTCTGTGTTAGTCTTCATTTCATTATGATGACTATGTTTGTATCCTGTTATGTTTACTTCTGAGTACATATTCCGCTGCAAGTAGTTCTTCGCTAAGGAATTTCCTCACCAGCAAATTCCTCAGTGAAGAATTCATAAAAATCGCCTATTCACCCCCCTCTAGTCGATATAACGCACTTTCAATTGGTATCCGAGCAAGATACTCCCTTGTTCTGTGTGATTTTGGTTTAACCGCCTGGAGTTTTAGTTATGTCGACCGCAGGTATGAAGAAAGTGACATGCCCTATCTTTGACGGTCATGACTATCCCAAGTGGAAGGCCATGATGAGGAAGCGCCTCATGGCAAAGAACAACGAGCTGTGGACCGTCACTGAGATTGGTCTTACTGATCTATGCAAGATGGCGAATGCTGATGATATTCGCAAATACACTCGACTTGATATCATAGCGAAGGATATCATCTGCTCCTGCCTATCCAGAGATCAATTCGGGCGAATTATGCATCTTGGCAATTCGAAGCTCATCTGGGACCGAATCTCTGATGTCTATGAAGGTCATCGAACTCGTCATGATCCCTGGTTTGAGGACTTCAAGGAATCTCTCAAAACGATGACTTTCGAGCCAGAATCATCATCATCTGCATCTTGTCTCATGGCAAACGGTGCTGAGGTAACCGAATGCTCCTCATCCGAGTCTTGTGATAATGAATCTGATAATGATGAATCTGACAATGATGAATCTAATGATGATATTGAATCTTGCTATACCAAACTTATTTGCGTTGCCACTAAACAACAAACCGTTTTAGAACAAACTCAAGATATGCTAGAAAGAAGTGATAATATGTTGCGCAAAGAAATGGATCAGTCAAAAGCATTGGGTGAATGTATTCAGAAAATTCACTCCAAGTTTGACGTCCTTCAAGACCAACATAATACCCTCTTGACTGATCATGAGAAGCTTTCCCTTGAAGCTCTTCAAAGAAAAGAAGATCTTGAAAAGCTAAGAGTGTGTTATGAAGATCTTCAGAAGGAGCGCGATTCATTGCTAGCTCAACAAATCAGCACTTCTTAGGAAGAATTTGTTCCTCCATGCTTAAAGTGCATTGAACGTGAATCTGCTAATTCTTCACCTGAATGTTCAAATGCTTCAAATGTTACGAATTCTTCATCTGCCTCTGCTATCACTAATTCCTCATCTGAGGACATTGCTAGTATCACTGACAATGCAGGGCTGAAGGAATTGTACATGACAGGCATGTACAAAAGCCTCAAAGGGCATCAGACGCTTTGTGATGTGCTCAAAAAGCAGATCCTCAACAGAAACCCTAGGAAAGAGGGTATTGCCTTTGAGAGGAAACACAATGCCGATGGAACATATTGGAAGCCTGAGCAGTACCCCAAAACCTCATGGGTTGCTGCAAAGGGACCTCCAGTTGATCCATCTAACTTATCTGGCTTTACATGTGAATCTACTCATTCTTCTGATGAGTCATTTGACTCTAACTATAAACTGTTCAAAAATCAGAATGGTGAAGTATTTGCTAGATATGTTGGCACTAACTGCAGGAACGGTTCCCCTATGAAGAAAATCTGGGTTCCCAAAAGCTGTGTTGAAAGTCTTCAGGTAAATGTCCTCATGACACCACCTGTGAAGAATAGGAACCCCAGATCAAATTCTTCATACAGATCAAATCCTTCACATGGATCAAATTCCTCAACAGGATCAAAGTCCTCATATGATTATCATCGTGCTAACAACTCTGTCTCGCAGGGTAAAGCTAAGGGCTATGAATATGTGCATTATTATTCAAACCATTATGTTCATAAGTCCTTGAAGAATTACTCTGCTTATTCATATGCTTACCCTAACCCCTACTATGCTAAGCGAAATGGTTTGGCATCTTTGCCACCTTTCTCACATGGTGCTCCCAGGATGATGAACTCTTTGCCACCCCTCCAAATGTGGGTGGTGAAGAAAAGGAACTAATCTCTTCTGCAGGGTCAGGTCTCCAGACGTGCTCTAACGTTTGAAGAATTTGCTGGGGACCTGACAAAAATGCCTGAAAGGACGCAGGCGAATCATGATGAAATGAACTTTCATTTCACACGTCCTCATACTGCTATATCTGTTTACTGCTTGATGAAATTCATCTGATGAACTTGATATCATATTCTTCACTGATGAAGCATATGAGATTGTAAGCTACACTAATTCATCTGCAGGATGATCAACCCAAAACCACTGAATGGGTCCTTGATAGTGGATGTACAAATCACATGACTGGTGACAAGAATCTATTGATGGATGCTCCCTTATCACCGTCACCTCTGAAGCATATCATCTTTGCTGACAAAGGCAAAAGTCAGGTATTGGGTCTTGGTAAGGTTGCTATCTCTAAGGATAAGCACATGGACAAAGTCATGCTTGTTGAGTCCTTAGGATACAATCTCATGAAGTGTCAATGCTTTGTGATCTTGATATGGTTGTTGTCTTCGGCAAATATCACTGTGTTGTGATTATGGAAGCTGACAATTCCAAAGTCTTCGAAGGCTTTAGGAGAGGAGATCTGTATATTGTTGATTTCTCTACAGGACCACAACCAGCCGTGTGTCTACTTGCAAAAGCTTCAGAAGGCTGGCTATGGCATCGACGACTTGGTCATGCAGGCATGAGGAATCTGAACACACTTGCGAAGAAGAAGCATGTCATTGGCATTGAGAATGTCAAATTCCTCAAGGATCACTTATGCGGAGCTTGTGAAGCCGGAAAAATGACCAAGGCCAAGCATCCAGCGAAGACTATCATGACCACTACACGTCCATTTGAATTGCTTCACATGGACCTCTTCGGACCTAATCATTATTCAGCAGTCACTAATGATGCATCTTTATATGGTTTTGTCATTGTTGATGATTATTCTCGATATACATGGGTACACATTGTTACTTACAAACATGAAGTGCAGGAAGTCTTCAAACTATTTTCCTCGAGGGCTTCAACCAACTTTGGTGTGAAGATCAAGCATATCAGAAGTGACAATGGAACGGAGTTCAAGAATTCTGGTCTTGATGCCTATCTTGATGAACTTGGTATTACTCATGAGTTATCTGCTCCCTATACTCCTCAGCAGAATGGCGTCGTGGAGCGCAAGAACAGAACTCTTGTTGAGATGGCTCGCACTATGCTTGATGAATACAAAACGCCTCAGCGTTTTTGGATTGATGCAATTGATACTGCCTGCCACATCATCAACAGAGTATATCTTCACAAATTCTTCAAGAAGACTACCTATGAACTTCTCACTGACAAGAAACCCAATGTGAGTTATTTCAAAGTCTTCGGTGCTAAATGTTGGATTAGAGATCCTCACCACAACTCTAAATTTGCACCGAAAGCACATGAAGGTTTTATGCTTGGTTACGGAAAGGACTCGCACACCTACAGAGTCCTCAACATTGTTCTTCACAAGATTGTTGACATTGTAGATGTGCAGTTCGATGAAACTAATGGCTCGCAAAGAGAGCACCTACCTTGTGTGTTAGATGAACCAGCACCTGAGGATGCTATCAAGCTCAAGGCAACTGAGGATGTTATTCCGACTGAAGAATCTGCTGAAGAATTCATTCCTGTTCATGAAGAACGTCGAACTGATGCACCTGAAGAACATGATGAGGAAAATGGTGCTGAAGAAAATGCTGATCAAAATCCTCAGCTACAACCAACTCATCCACGCATTGCAAAAGAAGTGCAAGTGGAGAAGATCATCGATGACATTAGCGCACCAGGTCCTCTCACACGCTCAAAAGCCTCACACTTATCTAACTTTTGTGGGCACTATGCTTTTGTCTCTATCTCAGAGCCCACTAAGGTAGATGAAGCATTTCTGGAGCCGGAGTGGATTCAGGCTATGCAAGAAGAATTACATCAGTTCGAGTTGAACAATGTCTGGGAATTGGTCAATTGCCCAGATCCTCGCAAGCATAATATCATTGGCACAAAGTGGATCTACCGCAACAAGCAAGATGAAAATGGCCTTGTGGTGAGGAATAAGGCACGACTAGTAGCTCAAGGCTACACACAGGTTGAAGGAATTGATTTCGATGAAACTTTTGCACCTGTTGCTAGACTTGAGGCTATTCACATTTTACTTGCCTATGCTAACCATCATGATATCATCCTATATCAAATGGATGTGAAAAGTGCATTCCTCAATGGTAAGCTTGAGGAAGAAGTATATGTTGCTCAACCCCCAGGTTTTGAAGATCCCAAGAATCCTGACAAAGTCTTCAGACTCAATAAGGCCGTCTATGGCCTCAAGCAAGCCCCTCGGGCGTGGTATGATACATTGAAGGAATTCTTCGTGAAGAATGGCTTCACACCCGGTTCACTCGACCCTACTCTTTTTACTAAATCATATGATGGTGAACTGTTTGTGTGCCAAATATATGTTGATGATATTATCTTTGGCTGTACTAACCAACGATATAGTGATGAATTTGCCTATATGATGAGTGAAGAATATCAAATGTCTATGATGGGAGAATTGAAATTCTTCTTAGGTGTTCAAATCCGTCAGCAGCACAATGGCATATTCATATCTCAGGAGAAATACCTCAAAGATGTACTAAGGAAATTCGGCATGCAAGATTGCAAAGGCGTCAAAATTCCTATGCCCACAAATGGCCATCTATGCACTGATGAAAATGGTACTGATTTCGATCACAAGGTATACCGCTCCATGATTGGTTCTTTATTGTACTTATGTGCATCTAGGCCAGATATAATGCTTAGTGTTTGCATGTGTGCCCGATTTCAAGCTGCACCGAAGGAATCACACCATAAGGCTGTGAAGCATATTCCTTGATATCTAGCTCACACACCAACACTAGGATTATGGTACCCCAAGGGCTCTGCTTTTGATCTCATTGGATATTCTGACTCTGACTATGCTGGTGATCGTGTGGACCGCAAGTCAACATCTGGCACTTGTCATTTCCTCGGACGATCTTTGGTCTGTTGGTCCTCGAAGAAACAGAACTATGTATCACTGTCTACTGCTGAAGCTGAATACATTGCTGTTGGCTCATGCTGTGCTCAACTGCTTTGGATGAAGCAAACCCTCAAGGACTATGGCATCAACGTGAAGAATGTGCCTCTCCTCTGCGACAATGAGAGTGCCATCAAGATTGCTCACAACCCAGTTCAGCACTCGAAGACTAAGCACATCCAGATTCGTCATCATTTTCTTCGTGATCATGTGTTGAAGGGCGATATCTCCATCGAGCATGTGAAGACTGAAGAACAGCTAGCTGATATCTTCACTAAGCCCTTGGATGAGAAGAGATTTAGCAAGTTGTGGTGTGTGCTAAATATCTTAGAATCTTCGAATGTTCTTTGAAAAGGACACACATCCTAACCCTTATGCAGAATTGATGACTTAGATGTGCAACACATGAAGAAACGTTTTTCTTCAATCAATGAAGAATAACACTCTAAGTGTGAAGAAATTAATGAAGAATTTGATTCTCAGAACCGTACGACAATTGTACGCAGTGTCTGAAATCATCATTCTTATACGGTGGGTTACGCCACCACAAAAGTTGAAAATCTTCAATTTGAGTTTTTCCTCATTTTTGAAATTCTTCAGTTTTTCAAATTCTTCAACTTTGCAAAATCTTCAATGTTTCCGTCGTCTTTCTTCATTGGCTATATATATATGTGAGTTTATGTCCTCTACAGCATTCACTTATTGCTGTTTCTTCAAGTTGCGATTTCTGCTAAGTGAATGTGATCGGACCCTTCCCCCTCTATGCTATACTCAACCCAATCTATTCACAAATTCTTCATGTGCGTTCTGATTGAAACTCGTTCAAAGTCTTCACTATGTCCTTGATAGCTGAAGAAATTGCGAACGAAATTTTTAAAACAAATCTTATCCAGATTTTCGGTTTTACCGCTCAAACCATTCCGCATCCCACGATACATTAGTTTATTCACCCACGATCCTACACGATCTCATCTGCACAGTACGTGGGTGACACATGTCGCGTGAAGAAGAAAGGGCAGGGCCATGTTTGTCCCAAAATCTTCGGGCGAACAGTTTTTACCGTGGCTATAAATACCCCTCTCCCTTCCTTACTTCATTTACTCCGCTCGGTCGCTGTCTCTCGCTCGAGCTCTCCTCAAACCCTAGCGCCGCCGCTAATCCATCGCCGTCGGTGAGGAAGAGCTTCACTGCCTCGACCTCGTCGCCATCGTACTCGCGTCGGCTGTGAAAATCTTCACTCCGCCACCGCCGTAGCTGTCTCCCTCTGCCAAGTTAGGGCGCGGGAGATCTAACGTGACGAACTTCACCACGGTTCATCTCTGTTCGTCGTGTTCTTTAGTTCGGGTAATTAAAAGTCACTTTTATTACTCGCTTTGATTCTCAAACTTTTTTGAAAATCTTCAAAGGTGTTTTTGTTCTTCAAATCTTCACATATGAACACCTCACACACTGTATGCTCTTGATTTATCTCTCTAAGCACTCATTTCTTCAAGATTCCTCAATTGTGAGGATTTTCAATCTGTACAACTCTGGAACCTAAGACAAAAACGCTTAGTGAAATTCCTCAAGGCTCAACTGGTCAAATTCCTCAAAACTTGTTCCTTTTGAAAAATCTTCTGAGAACGCATATGACCTCTCCAAATTCCTCGCACCTACACTCTGTTCACAGGTACTCATGTCCGCTGCTGAATCACTAGGTTCTCATCAACTTAACTCATTTGCAGCGTTCCTCGAAGAAAAATTGCATACTTCTTCAGAGTGTTCTATTGTTCAAATTCCTCATCTGAAGAAAATGGCAGAAGGCAAGAGACCGCAGAAGGGAGGAAAGAAACCGGAGGTCATGACTGCCTTTGAGATCCCTGATGAAATTTACAAAGATTATTGCACACCTGATGAAGCCAAGTTTGGCAAGGAGAACAAAAATCAGCGCAAAGTGCACATTCAGAGGATAGAACGACGATGGGCACGAGAATGGAGGGAATATCGCTATGTTACTCCCAAGTACATGAAGAAACTCGCCTTAAACCCTCCATGCCCAAGAGCTCCGTTGGCACCTGGCCAAGTCGCTGATCCCACCAGCATCAAGCGTGGTGAAGACTTTCCTGAAGAATGGTCCAGGCGCCAAGCCAAATTGGCAAGACAGGCCAAGGAGGCAGTGAGGAAATTCAATGAGGATTCTGCTGCTGCTGCTGCCGCTGAGACCTCGGTCAAGCCGAGGAAATCAATGCCGAAGAAGCCTGCTCGCAAGCCAAGTGCTTCACCATCAGCGCCCTCACGGCCCAGTTACTCAGCCACGCCCTCACGGCAAATTCCTCAGACTGTTGCTGCTCCCTCAAAATCCTCAGCAGCTCCCTCCAAGTCCTCAACTCCTGTGCATCTGGCTACCTGCCAAAGGACTCAGGGTTTCTCGATTGCTTCTGGTGTCTCAGCAAGTTCCTCAGCTGCACAAATGTCCTCATCAGGCCCCACTCTGCTGAAGACAAAAGCAACAGTTGTACGCGGTCCTCGGCCAAGTCCAAGAAAGAAACAGGTTGCCTTCAACGTGCCCTTTGATGATGAAGCTTCTGATGAAGAACTTGCAGAAATCATCAGAGACAGACTGACAAAGGCCGCTAGAGCCAAAGGAACAACTGTGCCTCTGCTTTTGGATCCGAAGAAGATCCGTGACTTCATTGACTTATGGCATCAGGATCCAAACACTCCCATACCTGATCTGCCTCTGACTCCTGGTCAAAGTCATATGTTGAACCATTTCATCGCTGAAGAAAAATGGAAATTTGAAAAGGCTCGTGAGAGCACAAGCCAGAAAGGAGAAGCTTCTGAAGAAGAACATCGTCAACCTGACTCCTGAAGGACTTCTCAAAGCTCAATCTGAAATCCAAGCCCTCAGCAAGGATTTCGATGCTTACAATGCTGATTGGCAAGGAGCCAAAGTGAGATTCGTCAATTTGACGAAGAAAATGACAACTGTTGCAGCCCCATCGCAACAAGAAAATCCTCAGGCTGAAGACTCTGCTCAGCCTGCTGAAGAACATGCCAGCACTGCTGATGACTTTCAGCCTGCTGATGAGAATACAAGTTCCAGGGCTGATGACTCCATTCCAGCCGCTGAAGAAATTCCCAGGGCATCTACTAGTGGTGCGCCTGAAGAAACTGAAGAGATCAGGGCAACTGCACCAGTTGCGCCTGAAGAAACTGAACTACAGTCCTCAGCTCCTCCTGCGCCAACACCAACTCCAATTCTTCCTCCTGCTTATGAAGTGAAGAAGACAAAGGCTGCATAACGAGCTGCAGTGAAGAAGAGGAAGGCATCAGCTGCGTCAAATTCTTCGGCTGCGAAGAAAATGAAGCCAATGACCAGCTCATTTGAAAATCCCATAGATGTTGTTCCCATTTCCTCCATGTCGTCTAAGGAAATTGTTCCTTATGGAGAAGACTACAAGATCCCAAGCGGATCTGATGAAGAAAATCAATTTGTTGCTACCTCAGAACAGGTTGATGAAGAAATTGAAGTGGAAGCATTCCATTCATCGCCAGTCGTTTCCTCACCCATGCCTCAGTTCACAGCTGAAGAGGCTGGTGTTGAGGAAATTGAAAAAGAAGAAGAAGACGTGGATATTGGATGCACTACACCAGTGATGAACGATGACTTTTGGGAAAGTCAGCATCCCAATACTCCTCTCTTCACTCCGATTCAACAAATTCCTCAGTCCCCGGCTACAACTGTTCAATTGGGCTTTGAAGAAACTCATCCCACATCGTCTGTTCATGAAGAAATCCCAGCCACTAGTGCTGAAGAACCTGTTGCTGATCCCCAAACTGCACAAGAAGAGGAACTAGAAATTCCTCAGCCTGAAGCACCTGAGATCGCGATTCCTGAGGTTGTGCTGCAAATCACTGACATTCCTCTGCCCCAAACCGAAGAATCCGTTCTCGAGCAAGCAAAAATTCAAGGCTGAAGACTTCTTTTCTGAGCATGTGTTCTTCACTGCTTACAATCCATATGACTCTGCTCGCATAAGGAAAAGACGCTTCTTGACTGCTACTCAAGCCAACTACTATTCCTCAGTTCTCTTTGACAAGGACAAGATTTTCAATCATGAGCATATTCCTCATGTGGATATGGAATCTCTGACGTGCTTCGAGCCAGTACTCCGAGTTATTCATGATGCAGGACTGCTGAACTTCTGCACTGATATCTGTGATTGGAATGAAGAACTCATTCTTCAGTTCTATGCCACTTTGCATATCACCGGAGATGCTGCAGATGTCAATTCATGGGTGCTGGATTGGATGACAGAAAACACTCACTACAAGGCACCAGCAACTGAATTGCTTCGTGTCCTTCCTCTTGATCCTCCCCATGAAAGTGCACGTTGCATCTACAATGACCGTGAGCTGACTGATCATTATATGCAAGTGCTCATGAAGCCTTTGAAGCCAGGGCAGGCCCCTCGAACCAAATTCCTCGTCAAGGAACTGCTGTATGTGCCTCGGACTGTCTATCGAATCCTGACGAATACAATGAGTCCCATCAAAGGCCACGACTCAAATGATGAAGATGTCATTGGCATCATGAAGAACATGCTTTTCAACATCATTCATGGCGTTCCCGTCAACTTCCATGATTTCTTCATGAGGACTCTGGCTAATGTTGCTATGTCACCTTTTGAGCTGAAGCCCTATGCACCTTGGATTATGCGATTCATAAGGGCAAGATCTTCACTGAATTATAAGGCTGACACTCTGAACCATGGCAGCTACTTGCCGCCCATTGAAGTCCTCAAGCGACCTGTTTCATCATCTGATGATAAGGGCAAGGCAGCTGCTGTAATTGATGAAGGCACTCGTCCATTGGATGGTCAATTCCGTCTAGCTACATCTTACTCCACCAATGACGATTCTGCAACACATGACACTGCCGCAAATACCTCAGCCAAGCAAAAGCCTCAAGCAACAGCACCCAGGGTGATGACTGACCGTGAGTTACTCCTCAGTCTTCATCAGAAGGTTGAACGCAATCAGAAATGGGTGAAGCGTCAATTTGCTGGAATTCTTCACAACATGACCTCAACACATAATGCAGTGAAGAAAAATCAGTATTACCTTCATGAAACCCTCAACCGCACCTGGGCTGTTCTCAATCATGTATATTCCGCGGAAGAATTGAAGACTATGGGTCTCCAGGAAGCATTTCACTGGTCTGCACAACCTCCGAAGAAATTCAAGAGAGTCAAAGTTCCTGATCTGGTGGCCAGTTCTTATTCTTCATCGCGTGAAACTGATGAACATGAAGATTTGGACGACACTGCGGCAGGCCCTACTTCAACAACCAACCCCGACAACGCTGGCGCTCCTCCATCAACTTGACAATCTTCAGGGGCGTTAGTCCTCAGTTTCGATCCTTTTGGTCATTTGATGACAAAGGGGGAGAAATCTGAGTTAGTCTTCAAGCGGGTTTATATTATGGGCGTTTTATTAAGTTACAACTCTCGTTCTTCCGAAACTTTTATTGGATCGAGTTGTAATCTTAGAATCCGATGGTGCCTTGATACTTTTGGTCGTGCTCTGATGCCTTTGATGCACTGAGCTCTGAAACTTTTGATGTGATATTCCGCATGCTTATTCCTCGTTAATATTATTGCATGCATGCTGAATCTCATCAGGCACCATATTTCATCATGCATTTCAAATTCTTCATATTATATATCAAATGCGTGTATGAATTACAAGATATAGGGGGAGATCTCCATGATTTGATTCTTCAAATGTGCATTGCCTCAAAAGCAAATTCCTCACTATGCACATATTCAGGGGGAGTTCTTCTATATCTTGCAATCAAATTCCTCAATATCAGTATTTACACTTCATATGTTTATCCCCGTTGAAAACTTAACCTATGTTGTCATCAATCACCAAAAAGGGGGAGATTGTAAGTGCATCTAGTGCCCCTTAGTGATTTTGGTGTATTGAAGACTTATAGGTTAAGTAACTGATGCGTTTGTAAGTGTACACAGGTATATAAGTCTATGAGGAGTTTGATATTTACAGAGAAAGTCGACCCCTAAAAATGAAGTTCTTCGACTGAAGACTTTGATATTCTGAAGACTTTCTGAAGACTTGGAAAGTGAAGAAATTGGTGTGACCTTGAAGACTTGATATTCATTCAAGGAATATGAAGCGTGAAGACTTTTGTTTTTGTAGTTTCATTTTCTCTTTCTTGAGTCATAGGAAACACTGTACTGTTAAAGGGTGTCGAGGAAATACTAAGGAAAAATTTCCATGTGATGCTCAACTCAAAATCCTACATCTACCAATACCTTCGAGTGAAGCCATTGGAAATCTCATACAGTTCAGTCAATTTCTTCAGTAACAGAGACGCAGTTCTTCTGGTCACTGAGGACTTTGCTATGACTGAGGAGTTAGGAATTCACCAGTGCGAATTGCCTACACAGTGAGGAACATGATAGCCCTGAGGAATTTGAGAGTCAAATTTCCGACCGTTGCTGTGCTGCACGCCGGTTGTCCCGAAATATCTTATCCACCTAACGGTCATATCATTGAAGGGCATTTATGTCTTATCATGTCGGGCTGCTCCCTAGGCTATAAATAGCCGCCCCCTACAACTAGTAGCTGGTTGGCTGCTCCGAGAGAACTTGACACTTGTCATTTGAGAGCAACCCATCCTCCGAGGACTTTGAGCGAAAATCATCAAGTGAGGAAAATCCCAAAACCAAACCCCCACAAACCCAAAGTGATTGAGCATCACTGAAGAAATTGATCCTGCGTGGATCTGACGCTTGTTACCTTTGAAGACTGTGCTTCTTCCAGACGGTTAGGCGTCAAGGTCTAGAGCATCCAAGAGGAATGGTGGATCGCGGAGTGACCAAGTCTGTGAAGGTTTGGAAGTCACCTGAAGACTTACCATGAGTGATTGGATGAGGCCTGTGTGGTCTTAGTT
The DNA here is from genome assembly GCF_018294505.1 of Triticum aestivum. Classification (NCBI taxonomy): domain Eukaryota; kingdom Viridiplantae; phylum Streptophyta; class Magnoliopsida; order Poales; family Poaceae; genus Triticum; species Triticum aestivum. Next base: position 406,093,706 of record NC_057797.1, on the reverse strand, counting down.
CAAGGAGAATACGGTGAGGACTGGGTGTCCTGAGTTGCGGCTCAGAGACTGGGTGTCCGGGACTGGGTGTCCTCGAGTTTAAATACTCAGCCGCTCCAACCAGACATACAACTGAGACAGCAGTTGGAACTGGTCTACCAAATCATTGTCTTCACCAACTGACTGGCTCTATTTCCTCAACTCTTTCATTTCCTCATGACTGTGTTAAATGTTGTTCATATCTGTGCTTGAAAACTTTGACTGAAGACTTTCACAAATTCCTCAGTTCAATTTCTTCAGTCTGTTTGTCTTCATCTTGTTAATCCTGTGTTTACGCTTTCCGTACTCTGTATTAGTCTTCATTTCACCATGATGACTATGTTTGTATCCTGTTATGTTTACTTCTGAGTACATATTCCGCTGCAAGTAGTTCTTCGCTAAGGAATTTCCTCACCAGCAAATTCCTCAGTGAAGAATTCATAAAAATCGCCTATTCACCCCCCCCTCTAGTCGATATAACGCACTTTCACTAGGAGCTCCGCCGCCTCGAGGGGTGCTGCTTCCCATTGGGAATCGGTTGGCCCAGAATAAAATTTAGACAACTGACGCCTAAATAAAGTGATTTGAGATGAGGGTATGACCTATCTTGTACCCCGGTGAAGTAGGCAGCTCCAACTGCCGAGTCGGTGAGGCCGGCGCGGTTGTAGTGCCTACCGGCGGCAGGAACGAAGAGATGTCACAATGGTCGATGGCTACGGGGAAGCAGCGTCGGGGCCTGGACGCATCTGAAGTTGGAGCCGCTCCAGCGCCGTGCACAATGCCGAGGGTGAATCTGCTCCGGTACGGTTCACGCGGCCGTCGTCGAGGCAGCTCTGTAGCACAGAGTAAGAGGCACATGGTCCAGTGCACGACGGCAGACGGATATAGTCTCCGGCATTGGGGAGGAGCGCAACGGTGAATTTGGTGCGGTGGGGGTGCCATGGAGGAGGGGCTGAGGTGTCGTGGCTGGGAGCACTACTAGGGAAAAGCCTAGCAGTAGCGCGGGCTAGTGTGCTACTGCTACGGCGCTATAGCTAAATGTTAGCAGTAGCATGTGTTGACACGCGCTACTGCTATCTCTACTTACTAGTAGTGCATGGTGGAACGGGCGCTACTGGTAATTAGTAGTAGCGTATCTCAAAGCCCGCGCTACTACTATTTGGTATTCTATTTTTTTATTTTATGTTGTTATTCCTACACCTTTATAGAAGTTTTCATATAGTGCAATTTAGAGATTGTTTTTACATCATAATGAGTTGTTAAATCACTAGGTGAACGAACCCCGGATTAATTTCAAATGAATGGATCCTAAGTGATGAGGTCATGGATTATCACGATAATCCATGACTTGATCACTTCGGATCCATCCACTTGAAACTAATCCACGGTTCTTTCACCCAATGATATAATAGCTCATCATCATATTTATATAAAAACTCTTACATCATATCATCACCAACAATAGTAGCTAATAATGATCATAGTCATTACCACTATTTAATCATCATAGTCATAGTGTAGCTATCTAATCACCACCAACACTAGCTAATAATAATCATCATAGTCATTACCACCAACACTAGCTATTTAATCATCATAGTCATAGTGTAGCACATCATCATCTTCAAACTTATTCTAGCTAGCTAATCACTCTTGCTGCTCTCTCTCAGGTAAAATAGCGTAGAACATGTGTAGCACCCCTGCTTCATCATATTGGAGCATGCAGATGAACTTGTCTCCTAATCGTGGGTTGCGCTTCGGATTGCTGCCCCCTAGTACTTCTCTGCGATCATTCACAATTCTGCTCTAGTCTTTCACTATTAAGCATTCCTCGGTTTTAGAAATCCTAAATGCACTCATGTGCAATGTAGGATGTCTTGGTCGTAATCTAACCATTGACATGTGACCTTTAGTATCAATCCACTAAGGCACAACTATCATCGAGAGTCCCTGTTGAAGAACATCGTATAGTAACATACTTAGAAATGAAGTTTAGCTTAAAAATAATGTATGCAAAAGATGCACCGAGGACAAATAGTAAAAATGTTACCATCTTTCCTAAATAGATGTGACCGTAGTTCAATACGAACACTATTGGTCGCACGTTTTTAGTACTAAGATTTTTAAGTCCAGGAAAATAAGTTCTCTTGACAGCATCATGATCCTGAAGCCATGAAACATAATGAATTATCTCCTCGCAGTTTAGTTCAGCCCCGGGATAGTGGACGATCATGTCTACCAAGCGTCGGACACGTTTGCTTTAATGGAAATAAGCTGTCAATACAAATTAGTTGTCAACTATTTTTGAATAAACAATATCGAAGACATAAATATGGTTGAGAAACTCACATAATGGTAGAACCGAAGGCGTCTACACATGGACCCAGATGTCTCTATTACCTTCAATATCATCTTCCGGACGAATATCAAAGGTGATAACCATATCAGGCTCAAATGCAGAAGCCTTGCATAGTGCTTGCCAAGTTTTGCATTCAAAATAGGTGTAGGTGTCTCCATTGTATAATTTTGCGTTGAAAGTATAACCATGCTCGGTCTTCAAGTAAATTCTCTTTACCTCCATAGTTTCCATAGAACTGAAAAATCTATCTTATCCAAGTCAAAAACTCTCGCATGGCAGGGGATACACTAGTAGAATAGTAAACAATTAAATTATAAGTTGAAGCAAATGAAGGAGAAATCATGCTTAATTACGAAAAAAAGACATGTCATTGTGACTTACTGTATCCACTTTGAAGTTCTCGTCCAGCTTGATGCTGAAGCGCCTATCATCAGCTAGGAAGATTTTGTCGCACAAACCGAGCTCGTCTTTGTAGTATTCGCAAATACTGAAATCCTTTTCATCATCAGACATTTCCTATGTTCATAGTTGAAACATTAATTGAAAATCAATCGAAGGCAACTACCAAGAAACTCAACACTTAAATCCGGGACACTCGATATTTCCTACATATTCTAGCACAAGTCATGCTTAAATTCACGAATAAATCTGGCCATGACCTTTGCTAAAATAGGACATATCGAGTGCCTGAAATTTGCCGCAGCGGAAATGAGTCAACACTCCGGCAAAACATAGGCCACTCGGATTTTCCCAGCGATACAAAGATTTTCATACACATACAATGATGCAATCTTAAACTGGCAATTCCATCCGGATCAATTATCATAAGCATTCGCACATGAGCTCACCGACTAAATACCCTAGTTCTACTCTATTCAACACAACGAGGAGTTGATAAAGAGGAGGTGGACTTTTAGCTCACCGACACGGGTGTAGAGGAAGTAGAGATAGCTTGGATGACGATCACTCCAAGGAGACACGACTGTACAAAGCCTGCATATTCCATCGAGTAAAATTTTAATTAGATCATCAAATCTCATATAGCATTCTTTGATGACAAATTGATAATGACATAAATTCAACTAGTTCAACTAAGCACTTACTAAAAATAAACTAGTTCTATTAATTTTCTTACTAAAAACAAAACTAGTTCTATAGTAAAATTTTAATTAGATCATCAAATCTCATATACCTAATTTTTATTACTAAAAATAAAATAGTTCTATTAATTCAATTAATTTTCTTACTAAAAAATAGTAAAAACAACTACATTATACAAGAACAGTGCAAGAAAAGTTTAGGGTTTAGGAGAGATGGAGGGAGGAGGGGG
>NC_057797.1:406087595-406089679 GCF_018294505.1 Triticum aestivum | reverse complement strand
AGGTGGTGGGGGCGGCCAAAGAAGGAAGGAGGAGGGGCGGCCGGAGGTGGAGGGAGGAGGGAGGAGCGGGCGGCCGGAGGTAGAAGGAGGGGCGCGGTAGGGAGGAGGGATTACCTCAGTGGAGTAGGAGCAGGAGCGTCGGCGGCGGCGGGCGACGACGGTGGTCGGGGAACGGCAGCGGCGGCGGACGACGGGGTTTGCGGGGGAGTGAGAGTGGAGAGGGAGAGTAGGGGCAGCCGGTTGGGGAAGGTAAAATATAACTTAGCAGTAGCGCTGCATAGGATAAGGCGCTACTGCTAAACTCCATAGCAGTAGCGCGTTTAGCAAAAGACGCGCTACTGCTAAGGCTAAGGATGCAAAAAAATCAAAAATACATTAGTCATCAATGATCTTTTTGTGTAGAATCTAAATTGTCAATAGGAATCTTCCCCAGTTTTTAAAAACCGGTGAAGATTCCTATTGCAGCCACAGATCCTACACATAGAGTTCAATGAAGACCAAGTTCTTGTGATGTTTTGAGAAGTAACATATTTAAGGTGGTAAACACCCTGTTCGTTTAGCAGTATGGGACTAAACTTTGGCGTGAGAGGGGATGAGACTTTAGCAGTAGCGGGTGTTGGCGTAACGCGCTACTACTAAGTACGTTAGCAGTAGCGTGTCTATGGGAAGGGCGCTACTACAATACATAGTTCGGAGGCAACGCCCTAGCAATTGTAGTAGTAGCGCTCTTTTCCCCTAGCGCGCTACTGCTACCTGGGTATTAGAGGCGCGCTACTGCTAAGAAGCAGTAGCGTTTGTTTTTAAACCGCGCTGTTGGTAAGATTCTGTGTATAAGGTTTTCCCTCGTAGTAGAGAAGGGAGCTATCGGGGAGAAGGTCATTTGGCACCCACGAGGTATGAATGGGGAATTGGGAGGGGGAACCATGTCTTATGGATGCATCTGTCTGAAATGTGTGTGTGTGTGGGGGGGGGGTTTATAGTTCTACCCCTTCCTTTAGGCCTCTGGGCTTGGGTCTATGTACCGAGGGTCGGGGATAGTAGAGTAACTTTGCTTCTCCCAAATAGTGGGCGCGAGCGATTTCGGGCGAGGGGGGCGTGTTTTGAAATAGTGGGCGTGATTTCGGGCAAGGAGGGCATGTTTTGAAATAGTGGGTGCGAGCTATTTCGGATGAGGAGGGCGTGTTTTGAAATAATCAGCATGAGCGATTTCGGGCGAGACGGGCATGTTTTCAAATAGTCGGCGCGAGCGATTTCGGGCGAGGAGAGGGTGTTTTGCCGCTCATGGGTTATGAATTATTCGGCAGATGTCATTTAGGCCAAGGAGAAGGCGCGCTTGGATGAACTTACGAACCTACCTTCGATGTACAACAGGCCAATTGATGTGTGTCCCACATAGGCCGGAAATTTCGCGTCTCCTATTTATTTGCTCGGGCGAATTCCACTGAGTAGAGGGTGTTTAGCAGTTCGTTCAAATTTTGGGAGAACAAGCATCCACGTCTACCTTACCAAGTCGATTCGAATCAAATTTTGAAATATTAGCTTGCCACTTCTTTTTTAGATGGAGAGATGATGCTCGGGACTAATGTGTTTTTACATGCTCGTCGCTCACGATTTACTATATGACAAATAGTTGACCCACTCAAAAACGGGAATCAAACCCAGAATGAAATATCTCGATTAAATGAAATAGCTCGTTCACCAGGTCAAAATAGTGAACTAAATCCAAAATTGAACACCTTAATAGAGTAGCATGTTGTACAGTATTATAGTACTCCATGAACATGTTGAAAGTCAAATTAATGAACTTGATTGATACGCATATCTCCGTTCATGTCTGGATTGCACACAACATGTTCTCCAACTTAAATATTTGAATGCAAGTTTATATCGAAACAAGGTTTATATCAGTCTTTGATGCATAAAACGCGACCTACCCCTCTCTCGGACTCCTGCTCTCTCTCTCTCTCTCTCTCTATCTATCTATCTATCTATCTCTATCTCTCTATCTCTATCTCTCTCTCTCTCTATCTCTCTCTCTCTCTCTCTCTCTCTCTCTCGCCGACAATCTTCAATTCTATTGCACA